>NC_081408.1:410930221-411238554 GCF_030272615.1 Cryptomeria japonica | reverse complement strand
TTGTAATTGAACTAATCTAAGTAATTGTTTCGATTTCAAGCTCCAAGCATTGGTAGAAATCAAGTTAGAAGGAGGAAGCAAGCCAAGAGACTTCTAGCACCCACATCTTGACGAATTCATATAAATCTGGAGGATGCCAAGTGGAGAGAACACACAAATTGTTGGTCCAATCAGATCACATTCATTCACAATCATTCCATCTACCAATCGAGAAGAGTTATATAATGTGCCCATTTTTTCACCTTGTTTTGGGAGCATTGGCTCAATTTCGGGGATTTTGTGGCATTGGGTGATGGTTTGGAGTTCAATTGGTGCTCTAGTTTATGACAACACTCTTTGTAGCGTCCTGGGTTTTACTCGGTTTGTTCTCCTCAATCCTTGGAGAACATGGCTATTAATAAACGTGCATGTTTTGGCACCAATCCTTTTGGTTTTGTAATCAATCATTCGAGAACACTACTATTTATAGTCAATGCTCATTTCAGCATCAATCTTCACCTCTAATATTGGATTAGACTCCCAAAGCCCAAGTGTTGGTTCGAGTTCGATCCAGGTCTAGGTCCAGTGTGGGTCCGGCCTTGGATTCAAACCGAATTTGGTAGATCCAAAAAAAATTGTGTTTTATATTTCAGGCTGAAAATTCATCTGTCTTTTTTGCCTCTATCAATGCCTCTATATCTTCCTTCCCTCTGCCATCACCGAAACTTTCCCTTCCAATATAATTGCTTCCATGTCTTGTTAAACTTGGTGTATAGAGATAGATGTTAAAATATAGACATTTATAATTGTTGTTTATCACTTATAATTTCAACACATCTATTTACAATTGTGTTTTTTCACTTATTATTTTGGTTTACAAGCTATTTGTTAAAATGTAAAATTTTAAAATATTTAAAATTAAAGTTTAAACTTATATCATAATTTATCTATTCTTTATATTACTATATATTAATAATATTTTTAATTGAATTTTTAAACATATTTCATTATTTATTATTTATATATATATATATATTATTATTAGTATTAAGTACATTTTCTATTTATTATTATATATTTATTTTATTATTTTAGTATATTAATATTATTTTATTACTCATTTTAAAATTTCAAATGTATTACTTATATATTATTATATTAAATATATACATGTGTGTACAGATGTACCAACACCCTTACCCATACCCGAGGAAAAAATTGTCGTACCCACATACCTGAATCTATATCCGTATATGTACCCATACCCAAATCGGTAACTTAGATTTCATCCTTCAACACTATTATGTTCCGATATGATCAGTTTTCATATTCGATGTCTTAGTGAGTTTTTTATTTGTACTAAAGTAATAAGAGGACATTTTATTATTCACTTTAGTGTTCAAATATTAAAAAGGTGATTTTTTGTTCCCCAAGTAGGACACTTAGCAGATGTGGGGGACTTAAGTTGTTTTAAAACGTTATGGGGGATTTTTCAAGGGAAAATAAAATACTCTTGAATTTTATAATGCCTCGATTCCCTTTAGACTCAATAAATTGGAGTTTTGGCTCTCATTTCTCGTATTCAAAGTTAGCACATTAAGGAGATGTTGTCGAAATGAACAACTGAGTTTTTCCAGGAGTTGTTAAGGATGGAAACCCTCTTCAATCTTACTAGTTTTGGTGGTTAATTAATGATTGATTAACCCTGCCACAAAGGAGATAACAGTAACAAGAAAATCATCTTATCCTTAAGACTTCACATTTTTTTGTGAAGGTAAACCAGACAGCATGTAAGTCATTAACGAACAATGGTTTCAAACAAGCAATTATACAGTCATCAAAAATTCGATTAGCAATGGATGGAGATGGAGGATTATAACTTGTCATTATGAGGTGTGATTAAGGAGGACAATGTTTGGTTAGGAAGAGACTCCAAAAAAGAGCAGATTTGAAGAGTCACGTCTTTGCTGAGAGGGTAACCACTTTCTAAAGGGGTGTCTCTACATGAAAACATCAAGATATAAATGGAGGAATAACCAAGGTAGAAAAGCAGCAGCGACTAACAACCAATCACAGCAATCAGCAAACAAGGAACAATAATCAGAACCAAAACATGTAAATAGCAGACACACACTTAGGATCAGTTTCTCACTAATCTGATTCAGACCTATTATAATCAACATCTAATAATCTGAATAATAGCTATTGTGGTATATTTCTAGCTCATGCATTAATTGTCAATATTTATTTCTTATATACATATATGTATGATTAGATATAAATTGCATGTATGATTAATAAATCTGTTTGTAAACCCCGATCATGTATAGAAGGAAGGAGGTGTAAGGAAGGGGGAAATCATGAGGATTGCCATCTAGGTAGGATTCCCCGACTTGATGTCCATGTTGCCTGCCATTGGGGCCAAGAGGACCAAAGCTCTGCCCTTGGGCTTAGATAGGGCAATCAAGGAACCTCCACTACGATCTCCTCTCCGACTCTATAATGATGGTTATTAATCTTAGAAGATGAAGCATGGCTAGAGAAAGCAGGTACAAGCACCACACTAGGTAGGATACCCGAGTGGATGTCCATGTTGCCTGCCATCGAGGCCAAGAGGGCCAAAGTTCCTCTCTTGGGCTAAGTGTGAGATGGCTTGGAGCGGACCTATCATGCTTGTTCCCCCATACCCTAATTTGTTTGAATAGTAAGAAGTAATATAGATATTGTATGTATTGATTTAAAGATTATTATATGTTATTATCTAAGCCTAATAATGGGAGAGATATATGTGTATGTGAATCCTTGGTCATGGTTGCAGGATCTAGATCCAAGCCCTTATTGTTTAAAGAAGATATTTTACTTGATAAGGAAGCTAACTCTAACCCTAACTTGTTGCAATTGTGGTTCTAGGGTGGAATCTAAGGTAAATCTGAAAGGGGACATTACAAATGGTACCAAAGCAACGTTCCTGCCAGCCTGCAAGACAAACCTACTTAACCACCATTAGGGTTAACTATTTAGCCCTCTTCTTAAGTAGGTCAAAAATAAAATCGAATCGACCAACATTGCATTTCTATATGTATGTGTCTTTAACCACTTTGTGCCTGATACAAGCATGCTCACATCATGTGTATACTTCATGCTTTATGCGCTACATGCATGCACGTTTATGCTCCGCGACAAGAGAATTCATGTGTATACTCCATGCTTTATGTACTACGTGTATTCACGTGTATGCTTCATGACTTAATTGAATTCATGTGTGTACTTCATGCTTTATGCACTATGTGTACTCGTGTATGCTTTATAACTTAAGTAGATTCATGTGCATACTTCATGCTTTATGAGCTTCATGTATTCACATGTATGCTTCATGACTTAAGTGAATTCATTCTTATGCGCCATGTGTATTTTTCACACCTTAAGTGTATTCCTGTGTACACTTCACGCTTTACACATTACACCTACGATTCATGCCTTGCATACATTCAAAAGTATTCATGTGTATGATGAATGTCTTATGTGTATTCATCTGCTTTACGCATTGTGTATTTGGGTGCATACTTCATGCTCTACATGTATTCGTGTGTATGATTCATGCCTTATTAGTATTCAAGTGAATAATTCATGCTTTACGTGTTTGATTGATAATGTTTTCAGCACGGTTACTTCATGGGTGCACTACATGTTGATGCGTCTCCAAACAAGTTTATTCCACGAGTGTATTATGAGTACTTATAAATGTTTCAAGAGCTATATTCTTGCATTCAAATTAAAATCGGATGCATGTTTTAGATTATCAAAACCCTTCTTTCTGCAAACATGAGTCTCACAATCCCCCGAATAACATTGGTAAGGCCTGAGTAAAAGCAACATAGGGCTTGTTGAACATAAGAATGCCATGAAAATCAATAAGGAAAATGCAAAAGGGTGAGAAGGAAACATGTGTGAGAATACAAATGCCCAAACACCAAAAGTGATAATGTAAGAACTTAATGAGCATGGTAAATTGGCCTATAAGTTGCCACAAAATATGAAAGGAAATGCATTCCAGTGTTCAATTTGGTAGATCTATCATTGATTGCAAGATGATAAATCATATCCTTTAGCATAAACCTGTAACATGTTTTTGACTACCATAGTCTATTAAGCTTGATACTAATCTGGCCCTCATGCTTTACACGAAACTGTCATATGCTCATCTCAGTCTGTTGTATTTATGAATGGACTTGACTACCAACTCTTTAATATTATATCAAAAGCGACAAATCAAAACATTGTATGACCAGTATGAAGGCATGCCCTTAACAAAAGTCAATTTCTATGGCATAGCAAATAATGTACATCTCTAGTGCACCATACAGTGTCTAGGATAATTAAGTTGTATGAACTTTTACACGGAAAGACATTGATTGAAATTACTAAACATGAGTTCATGGTGGACAACCTTCACGAATCAAATTCTCAAGGCCAAAGTGAACATAAAATTATATGAAAAGGTCAACGTTCAAGGAACAAGAGATAGTTGATAACAGTGAGATATCGCAGTCAGACTCATTCCAATAATATCATTTGGAAAGAATGTTATTAGCTTAGAGGACAGATAACTCTCACTACTAGAGGTTTGGTTTAAAAGTATCTAATCCCTCAAAGCATTAACAAAACTTAATAAATACAGTTCAAGTATAAAGAGGAAGTGTAATGTCCCCTTCTCAATGATGTGCTTTCAGTGGTCCATTGGCCTATCCCGGGGACCCGTAGGCTATGTGGAAAGGGAAATTAGAGTTTCCGACTTTGGTGGAGTTCTGCACAAGCTTTTTAGGGTTTATCAGGAGGGAATTCTTCAGTTCTATTTATGATTTCCTTCTGAGTTTTTTATGAACTCCTCGATGGCATAACATGCATTGGATTCTTTGATGAAGTAAGAACTTGCTATTTTTAGTAAGTTAGGGTTTGGCTGATTGGATGATGTTGTCTTACTGAGTTTTCCAAGCTCTTTCTCTGGGTGCGAAGATCATGCTTTTCGGAGGAGTATTTCATGACTTACTATTTTTAGTAAGTGGCAGTATGGAGCATTTCTATTTTTGGCAGTTTGGACAGGGTCCTGATCTTGCAGCAGTTCAGTGGTCTTCTTTGCTCAGCTTCATCTTGGTTTTGTTAATAATCAATATTGGAGTCGTAAGTGATTTAATTATATATTATTTCTTTGTCCTAAGGTTTAATATTTAAATATTTGTATTTACTGATTAAGTGTATTGAGGATGACTTAAGGAAAAATAATTATCTGATATCAATGTTGTTATTTTCCTAAGTCAATGGCGTTAATTTGGTGGCGATAGGGGACGATAAAACATCTCATGTTATATTATTTTTATGTTGCAAAATTGTCACCAAAGGTAAAGTTCGAACTTTGCCTAGGAAGAAGGGAAGTGGGCGCCATGTTAGGTGAAGACATGAAATGAAATGAAAAGAGTTTGAGTTGAGTTTGGTCGCCATTTGCATTTGAATTTGGTGGAGCATGAAGTTATAAATAAGAGCCTTGGGCTCTCATTTTGGATATCTTGAAAAATTGCATCGTTATGCTGCCGGTTTGGCGATTGAACTTGAAGCTTTGGAGTGTGGCTCCCTAGTATTGCCAGTTTCGTACTTGAGACATAGTACCTAGCTGAGTGGTGTATTCTTGTGACATTTTCAGTGTGTGGTGTGTTTTCTGGAGTTGCTGGTTTGGTGTGGCTGAAGTGAAGAATTGCTCGTATCTCCCTACCTCTGCGACCCATCATTTTGGGTATCGACTCTTTGGAAGCGTACTGGGAAGGCAACCATTCTTCCAACTTGGCGTGGTTTTTGGTGTGGATTCTGATTATTAGGAGCAGATCGAACTTTCTTTTGTACCGCCCCCTTTCCTGTCTGTCTTGGGATGTGTGCAGCTGCTTTCTAGTCTCCGGTGTTGCAGGTTTGAGTTTCTATGTTGGACGCCTATGTTATATCTATCGTTTTCTTTTGATTTGATGCGATTCCGGATAGTTTTGAGAAAGTTATGAGTGTTTTGGTGTTTCCGGTAGTGGCTGGACAGTGTGTTTCTAGCTTGCCAAATTAGAACAGCAGTAGTGTTTTATGTTGTGTGATTTTGGAAGAATTTTGCTTGGGATCAGCATTAAACCTCTTCTCTAATCTTTTATCTCTTTTTGTAAGATTGTTTTAGTAGTACTGATCAATCATTCTTGCTGCAACTTATCTGTATTTCCCACTGCATAAGTGGAAGAGGCTGGCCATGCCGCCTATCTTTGTTTGTAATAATGTCCTCCTGCTGAATGAGCGGTGGAGTTGATAGTAATCTCCATTTTAGTCCTCCCGCTGCATAAGCGGTAGAGTGATTGCTCATTCCAGTTGTTTGTATTGTCCTTGGCTGGTTTACCGCCAAGTGATTTTAGGATTTTTCATTACCCGTTGTATAAGCGGAAGGGGCTGGCTTGCCGCCTAGTATTGTAATCAGCATCTCAGATTTGCATCTAACGATCCCCTATCACTGTATGCTCTCACCCTCCCAGTTTGGGCTCTCGATGATCAGAAAGTGGAGGGTTCCCTTCAGTTGATTGGATTTCTTTATTCTAACCTTAACGGGTTATTGTGATTGTTTGTAAATCTCATTGGAAAACCAAAAACAATTTAAGGGGAATATTACAGGAAGCAACCCCAAAACACAATTTGGCAAGATAGATTCCCACAAAGGAATTGCTAATTATCATTGAGGACAATGAGCTTCACAATTCAATTAACTCAAAATACTAAGTTACAAATATAAGGACCTTAAGGAGGAGTTATATCAATCTCTCTAGTGAGAAAAATCTCTACCAAAACTATATATAGCTCTATTTTATGGCCTCAATAAGGCCAAGATCCTCTGTAAACACTTCCAACTAACACTTGATATAACAAGTCCCACTTTCAATCATTAACTTAGTGAATTGATTCATCAACTAAGATTGACTCATATTTGTTATATTCATATAGCCAATCCGTTCAAGAATAAAAATAATTCTTGGTCAAACAAATCTGCTAATACACTATTGCAACATGTACAAAATAAAAAAATAAATAGAAATTATACTCTAAAAATTTAGGACATGGAAACCTTCGCTTGCAATAAAATTACACTACAAATCTTCAATGCCTTGATTAAATTGTTCAAATGGACTTATGATAATATCAGAGTAGCGCAACGAAAGTTGAATTGTGAAATAGAAATTCAAAAAGGTGCAGAGGCCAAAAGCCATTTTTAGGATTTGTCTTACACCCTATCTCCTTTCATTGCTTGAGGATAAACAATTTTGAGAAGGGTAGACTGTCATCCCCCATCATATATGGATAATACATACATTGATAGTCCACAATTTATCTTAGGGATATCGTAATACCCATAGATGACACACTCACAGAGTACTCGGCGAGTTTCAAAAACTCGCCGAGTTTTTGAGCTCTGCGAGTTTTTATGACTTTAACTCGCAGCAAAAAACTCGCCGAGTTTTTGAGCTCTGCAAGTTTTTATGACTTTAACTCGCAGCAAAAAACTCACCGAGCAATCGCCAGGCAAAAACTCGGTGAGTTTCTTTAAAAAACTTGGGCAAACTAAAAAAAGAGGCCCAAACACAAAAAATTATCATTTTTTTTTTTCAGGTCAGTTTCATTCTCTTCATTAGAATATACACATGAAATATAACATTTAAGTATAAATGGCATTTCAATATGTCTTTTTCCTTTCTTATGCGCTGCCCCTTGACCCCGCAAGGGGCGATGCCCCTTGACCCCAACTTGGGGGCGCTGTCCCCAAACCCTTGTCGAAAAATATAGGGGGAAACTGCGTTGATGGAAGTAGGGAAAATTTAACCTCCAAGTCTGATTAGGCTCCATATAACAACATTATTAACATTGAAGAAATCTTGGTATTATACATTTTAGAGTTGAAAGTTTGAAACTATCAATATGAATGATGAAATTTCAAATATTGCGCGTTTGTAGATCTCCACCAAGATCTAGACCTATCTCTCTACCCCTCTTTTTCTCACCCTCAGAACTGGGAAGAGGAAGAGGAATAGTAAATAGTTTTAGCTAGAGCTGGGAAGAGAAAGTTGTAATTGTAATTTGTAATGATGCATTTAATTTTGGTTTTACAAAAACTATTTACTATTTTGCTTCCAGCCATCAGCATTCCTCATGAGGATGTGATTTTGTAGACACTTTGCATTTAAATATATCTAGAATCAGCTTGTTTCTTTTGTGTTATCATTTATTGACTCATTGGATGCATCTTCTCATTAAATTTTGCAAAAAAAATGCATTTTTTACTAAGTTTAAGCGTGGTTTTAAGTTGCAGAGTTTTTCGCCGAGTTTTTCCGAGTTTTCCCCGAGTTTTTTTTCCAAGGGCTTGGCGAGTCGAGCCGAGTCGCAAGTAGTTCAACCATGGTAATACCCTTCATGACTTACCATAGTTGTAACGCCCCTCCCTGATCCATCCTCTGAGATTGGATGTAAAAATAATTAGATTTAAATATATTAAACAAATTAAGCAAATAATATATAGGCATATGAATATGTGTAACTTTAATAACGATATAATCTACAAACGTAATCAATTAATTAAATTTATTAAATAAAGATTAATAGTTTAAACTTTGATACAATTAATTAATTAAGGTTTATTAAATTAATTTGATAATATAAAATTTAAAAGTTAATGTTAATGGCAAATTAATATGTAATGGTTTAATTAACGTAAAAGAATGGTTATGACGGTTGGGGAAATTTTATATAGTTCTCGGAAGCATTCTGAGGAGAAAAAAAAAATTGGCGTGAAGATTTGGAGATGGGAGAATTCTGCCAGGTTAACGGATTGCAGAGACCTCATTGTCAGACTCTTTGGGTGTTGCAATTTGGGGTAGGATCCTTTTATCTCCTGTGTAATGTTTGTTGAGTGCTAATCTTGTAGATGTATAATAGTTGAAATGAAATTTCATCTGTAAGCATTCCATGGTTGGTTCGTTTCATGTGTATATGCTGGTTCAGTATTTCGCAGACTGTCGTATAAGCAATTTAAAACATTTTGCTTCATTTGAGTAAAAGGATTCTTTGAGTTATATCTATCTTTGATCCGAGTAAACACTTTGGCAACAAAATGAGTCCAAACCAGACTTTTATTCTTTTTATCAAAACTAAATCTAGAGACGAGGGTGTTTAAACTGTTATTTTATATCAATTTACCAACAGCCATTATATATATACACGTATGTTCGCATTATAGTTTATTTTGCCTGCCAAACTGTAATTTTCATTTCCTCCCTTCGCTATGTTTCTGCAGGGTGTCTTTGTGTTGGGGTGGTGGGAGTTACGACCTGTGTGGGGTGGCCACGCAGCATGGGACTCTTTTCCCACCTGCATGGGGAGGGTGACCATGCTGGGTGGTCTCACCTCCCACACACCGTGGGAGCCCCTTCCCCAATGCATTGGTGGGGTGAGTATAACCCCCACGCCTCACCAAAAACTCTACGCCCCAGGCCATAGTCGTCTCGCCAGTCAGGTCACTTCGCCAGCCAAGGAATTTAATGCCAGGCAATAAAATATTATGCCAGACAAATATTATGATATATTGTTATGTTTGGCTGTGCGAATCAGATTTTAGGGGTTTAGCTTCCATAGTTTTGGTATATATATAATTCAATGTCTTTGGCAGGTTTAATATTTCATTATGGTATATGGTTTTAGAGGTTTAGGGATTCCGGTGCATGTATATTTAATTTATAATGTTTTGGTTGAATGAATGCATCTGCATATTAGGGT
The DNA here is from genome assembly GCF_030272615.1 of Cryptomeria japonica. NCBI lineage: Eukaryota > Viridiplantae > Streptophyta > Pinopsida > Cupressales > Cupressaceae > Cryptomeria > Cryptomeria japonica. Next base: position 411,228,744 of record NC_081408.1, on the reverse strand, counting down.
TCTATCATTTGGGTTACTTTTCTGTCTTTTAGCCATGATTATATGTAATATATATATGTTAATGTTATTTCTTTTATGTGATAAAGTTTGGAATACAGGAGATTAGATTTTAAACTATCTGTCCATTATTAACGTATACAAATTTAATATCTGGATGCATGGTTTGTCCTCCTGTGCAACGATTTGTTATTTACTAAAGCTTTGGAAGCTGTAATTTGATATTAGGGTTTTCCTGTTAAGTAGTTATATAAAGTTTGGGAGGTGGTATTTAATCTTTAGGGTTTTCGTTCTATAATTATTGAATATGTTATGTTTTCAATTGTTGCATATGGGTTAGGGTATCTTGTCCTTATTTATTGTATTATTTTTGTTATAAACCAGTTATTTATTTATTTATTTATTTATTTATTTATTTATTTATTTATTTATTTATTTATTTATTTATTTATTTAATTATATATTTAAAGTGATGTGCTTAAGATCTTTATTATGTCTTGAGTGAAAAATTAAGCAATTCGTATTCGATATATGCATGTTTCATAAAATAGAAATCTCCTTGATCTTTCATTTTAAATCATAATAAATAGAATCATATTGACCTTTCATTTTAGTAAATAGAATCATAATAATTAATTTTGGGTAGATTTCATAAAATAGATGATAGATGTGAATATGCATGATGGATATGTATAGGGGATAGAAATTTTATTTATCTTGTTTTTGAGTAAAGAGATTAACAATCATATGTATTCAAATCATTGCTTTGAACTCCTTAATGTTCACATTCTTGATCTTCATATTATTACATAAATATTTTAATTATAATGTTAATTCATAAATTGAAGATTTGATTAAATTGACTTTATTAAAAAAATTGTGAGAACCATACCAAGGTGTCATATAAGGGAACCATCTCATTAGTAAAATGATAAGAATTATGATAGAGTATGAGCATAGATTTTGTTAGTGGTAGAAATATCTTTAGGAGTTAGGTCAATACATTAGACTTCATTGAAAGATTAAGTATGTATATAATGGTTAGAATTTAACTTGTTGCTTGTGGTTTCCTATAATGAAAGGAAGAATTGGTAATTTTTAAGTATGATTGAATGTTAATCTAGTATTTGAAAAAGGTTGGATGTAGTCTTTTGGAATATTCTTTAACTCGTTTTGTTCAAAACAAGTATATTCTTTTAGTGTCATGAATGTCATATAGAGGACATATTATCTTATAATAAAATGATTGTAATAAAATGATTATTACTTATATAAATAAGAATGTATTGTTTATATTAAGAGAGAGAGGGGTTAGTTATATGTTATTGTTAATTCTAGTGTAAAAAGATGTTCTTGACAGTCATCTCTTAGCAGTTTGAATAACATAAATTATGCAATCTGTGTACCATATCAATGATTTTATTGGTCTAGTTCTAAATCATACTTTTACCATCGAGATAGTTAGATTGTGCTCTTAATACCCTAGATAACATTCATATGCAGTCTAAGAGTGATAAGATGTATACATGACCAGGAAGGGGAATCTAAACTTAATCATTTTATATCCTCAATGCAAGATTTATGTATCCTGTACAGATTTATTGTTCTAGGGGGAGTATGCTTATGTTTAGGGTTGGATGTTAGTGATGATCAACTATGTAATCATACAGATTTTGTAGCTCCCATAGGGTGAGTTAACTTTGCTTAGAGTCAATCATGAATGCATGAGAGTGACAAATGTATGTCATATAGCCGAATAGATTTTCTTGGGAGGACCTATCCATGTGCCTGGTATAGACCTAAGCTTCAAACATTAATTTCCTTTATTTATATTTAGTGCCTTCTAAATTATGATCAACAAAGTGAATTCCAATTGGGGAATACCCTAAAGTTATTGTATCTCAAGAGGTAATGTTTCTTAAGTATTCATTGGGTCTATGATCAAATGTCGTCAGTTAATTGTATTTGTCTTTGTGAAATCCTTGAGAGGAGATCTTCGTTTGTCTAATCTATATAATAGAACTATTTATCTGATTTCGTCTCTATTTCACCTAAGTGGGTGGCAGACGATGAGGAAAACTAGCTGGGGTATGAGGCCCTAGAAAGGGTTGCGTACACGCTTTTATAAATTTATATGATTTTTAAGTCGAACTACGAAATCTCTGTGCATTCACATAGGCAAGGCCATTTGCGATGAGCCCCCAAGACTTTCAGTCTGGTCCTTAGGTCTGGCTCCTTTTAGTTTTGTCTGGCCTTGCCACTCCTTCCTAATGTTATGTGTTTATCCTTGTGAGTTCAATGGTAGACTGCTAGATGATTGATCCAGTTAAGTAATACTATGATTTATCTTGTCAGACATGTAGCTAACGTTTGATAGATCTGATATTGTGCATCTAGTAGTGTAGACTTGTATGCAGGAACGTGTGGCAAGTTGAGCCAAGTACTATACAGGGAAGAGAAAACTCGGGAATGAAGCGACAGGTTTGTTAGTTGAGTATTGTTTAAATTAAAATCATTATTATCCTTAGTTTCAGTTGAAGGTTATAGTGAGTATGATCATGATCTTTTTTAATAGTTATGTAGTATGTTGTTAAAAAAAAAACGTTGCTACTTTTTAGTGGCGTTCGCTTGGGGTAGAAGTGGGCATTACAGTTTTCAAATCGCAGCAATTAGTGATTAATTAACACCACTACAAAGGAGATAACAATAACAAGAAAATTGTTTAATCCTTAAGACTTCACAATATTTTGTGAAGTTAAATCAGACAGCATGTAAGTCGTTAAGGAACAATGATTGCAAACAAGCGATTAGGAAGTCATCGATTAGGAAGTCATCAAACATTCAATTAGCAATTAATGGAAGATTATAACTTGTCATTATGAGGTGCAATTAAGGAGGACAACGTTCGGTTAGGAAGAGACTCCAAAAAAGGGCAGATTTGAAGAGTCACGTCTTTGCTGAGAGGGCAGCCACTTTCTAAAGGGGTGCCTCTCTTCATGAAATCGTCAAGATATAAATGGAGGAAGATCCAAGGCAGAAAAGCAGCATTGACTAACAACCCATCACAGCAATCAGCGAACAAGAAACAATAACCAGAATTAGAAACGTGTAAACGGCAGACACATACTTAGCATCAAACTCTCACTAATCTGTTTCAGAACTGTTATAATCAGCATCCAATAATCTGAATAATAGCTCGTGGGATATATATGTGTGTGTGTGTGTGTCTGATTGGATATAAATTGCATGTCTGATTAAGGAAGGAGGTGTAAGGGGGAAATCATGAGGATTGCCATCTAGGTAGGATACACCGAGCGGATGTCCATGTTGCCTACCACCAGGGCCAAGAGGTCCAAAGCATCTGTTTGTAAACCCCCATCAGGTATAGAAGGAAGGAAATGTAAGGAAGAGGGAAATCATGAGGATTGCCTTAGGTAGGATACCCCGGGTGGATGTCCATGTTGCCTGCCACCGAGGCCAAGAGGGCCAAAGCTCCACTCTTGGGCTTAGATAGGGCAATCAAGGAACCTTCATTATGATCTTTTCTCCGACTCTATAATGATGGCTATTAATCTTAGGCGATGAAGCATGGATAGGGAAAGCAGATACAAGCACCCCACTAGGTAGGATACCCCAAGTGGATGTCCATGTTGCTTGCCACTGGGGCCAAGAGGGCCAAAGTTCCGCTCTTGGGCTGTGTGGGATGGCTTTGGGTGGACCTATCATGCTTCTTTCCCCATACCCTAATATGTTTGAATAGTAAGAGGTAATATAGATATCGTATGTGTTGATCTAAAGATTATTATATGTTATTATCTAGGCCTAATAATGGGAGAGATATATGTGTATGTGAATCCTTGGTCATGATTGCAGGATCTAGATCCAAGCCCTTATTGTTTAAAGAAGATATTTTACTTGATGAGCTAAACCTAGCCCTAACCCTAACTTGTTGCAATTGTGGTTCTAGGGCATAATCTAAGGTAAATCTGAAAGGGGACATTACAAAGGTAGTCACCACTGCCTTGTAGCGCCACCCAATGATGAGTGCTCAAAAATGACATTTTAAATCATAATTTATACTTAAAAACTTTGTATATCTTGTTAATTGATGTCTCTGGGAGTAGACTATAGGCTTACATGTTTACTTCTTTTGCTCTTATACTTTGCTAATTAGAAGATATATATTAAAAATGATAATTTGTATTAAATGTACTACTTTCATACTTAATTAATGAAGAAGTAGCCAATATCCAGAATCTTTGCTGTTATGTTTTGTTCTATTTTCCTGGATATGTTTTCAGATATTTTAAAAGTTGTTTCAAGATGTGGAGTCGTGAACTCTCTATCCAACAACGTGGAAGGCCTAGTCATGTTTTGATCGCTCCAGTTGGACGATGCAGCAATTCTCTCCAAATTTACCTTCATCGGTTGTTCATGAAGCTTCCAGTTTCATCTGAAGGAATAAAGCATTGTAATTAAAGACGGTAAGTAATCTGCAGTTTAGTTAGTAGTCGTTACTCATCTAGGCGGGTAACACATCATTTGAATTTGAACAAGGATATGCCTATATATCCCTTAGCTCTCAATAGAAAGAAGTTAGTCAGTTAGCCAGTCATCAATTTCAGAATCTTATCAATTTCCTTTGTAATTTCAAAACTTTGTTTTACTCCCTACTGGGAGCCAATTTCAATGCAAGCTTGAAGTTAATTTTAAATCTTGGTGTTTGAGGATCCCACCAGAGGAAGAGCAAGGCCCGCTCAACCAAAGGGAGGTGATCCTAAGTTGTTTCTTTGTTTTTAATTAATTGTTGTATGTTTGCTTTAGTTATTTCTCTTTCTGGAAGTTTATATTCGTTGAAAATTAAAAATCATTTCTAATCAGTAGCTTTCATTGGTAAATCCGTTTCAGTAGTGCTTAAAGATAGATCAATTCTCTTATGGATGTTCAAGTTCATGTTTAATTTAGTTAAGTTTGAATTCATTGATCATTGAATTTTAGTTTCTGATTGTAGTAATAAGTGACAATAGAAATGAAAGTAGCGATTAGACAGAAGCTTTATTGAACTCATTCATGGAATTTAGTTTATTTTGAATGTTCTTTAAAATAGAATTCTAATTTCCTGCAAGCGTAAAATAGATTTCATTTTTCAGCAAAGTAGAATAGAATTTGAATTCATGCGTTGTAGATTAGAGATAGTTTTAGCCTTAGAAGATTCCATGAATTGGCTTTAATCAAGTTCTGTTTCTATTACACTAGATAGCCAGAGTCTCTTTCAGGAGAGATTTAGTGCCTTAAGTTTCAGTTTTTGCCAAAATAGAGAAGCACCCTTAGCATAGAACTTAGTTTTTAGAAATTGATCCTGAGAGCTCCTGACGGAGCATGACCGAAATGTGAGTCACTGTTTTCAATGCAAACCCCCCCCCAACTTGAATACAACCTTATCCCATACAAATCTAAGACACGCCCAGTTTGATAAATGAGAAATTAAATGATGCAAGTTGTGACGTCAACAGCCTCGCCCATCACCCAGCAAGGTTGTGACTTTTTTAATTGCAGACCTTTAATCTGAGCAGATTGTGAGGGTTGAAAGTAGTTGTATAGCTTAGAAAAACCCTGAAGAAGTGTCTTGATGATGGAGAATCAACCCAGCAATGATTGTGTGTATTTGGTGATTTGTGAGCACTTGCTCCTGTCGTATTGCAGCAACCTGTAGTTGTTGATTCCAGTAGTTTGGAGTCTGGACCAACACAACCTGCAATAAGAGATTAGTGGTAGCATAAATGGACAATAAAAAGTTAAACATTTGTGCCCAAGGGCAATGTTGGATGAACCAGTGCAATCAACAGAAGCTGGATATCAAGAAATTGTACATTAGTGCAAGCACAGTGCCTTGAGGGGATTGCATAAAAGGCATGCTGATCCAAAATAGCATGGGATCATCAACAAGAGGTAAAAGAAAGAGTAGCAACTAAAGTAAGGACACTTAACCAATTAGGTATAATAAGGCAATATTAACTGTGCAGAATAGGTATGGTTGAGAGGATGAGTACAATAAAAAAGAATGCCAGAGATGAAGAGGAAGTTGAAAAGCAGCAGATGGATTACTGTTCAGATTAGTGACAAAATCGAAGCTGCAACTACGTGAGAATTAGATTAGAAAAATTAATGAGTACCGTATGAGCATTAAGACCAAAATGAGGAGGAAACGAAATGCATCAATGAAATATAATGAGAAAAGAACAGGGACTCGTAGAAAAAAGAGAATTGTCAACAAAGAAAGAGACATGTACTGCCAGAAGTAGCAATCAACAAAGAAAGAGAGATGAACTGCCATAAGTAGTGAAGATGATAAGCTAGTAAAACAAGTAAATAGAAGAAAAATTGGTGACTGGTTGAAGACAGAAATGTAATTATTGAAGAGATGTTTGCACAAGAATAGGAGAAAGGTATGAAAGAAAAAGGGGGATGAATGATGAACCCCAAATTAGATGGGAAGGAGGGTGATTAGAGAACGAGATGGAATGAAGAAGGGTGATGCTGAGAAGAGTGATGCCAATGCTGGAAAAGAGTGCACACAAGACAAAAAGAGGACAAAATTTTTAATGTGCATGAGAGACTGTAGAAAAGGAAAGATCATGGCATCGACAAGCACAATGTCATATACTCATATATGCCTCCATTGCCATGGTGCCAAAGAATCTAGAGCAGACAAAAGAAGTGCAAACAAAGGTAGGTTCACTCATACTAAAGGAAAATTCCCAAGTGGTAAAGCCAATCAAGATATCGTTCAAATGGGAATCAAAAAAAGTGGCATAGGCTAGAGTGTGTCAAACAATGAAGATGTTGGAATTCAAGATGTACCTCAATATAGAAGTGCTGAAAATAATGTAGTTTCTGAATTTTATTTGTCCAAAGAGGCTTTAAAAAGTTCTCCTTTATGTCAATTGCATTTGGGATTGAGGATCGGTATTTAAAGACAAGGTAATTGACATTGACACATCATTGATCACGAAAATGATTGGACTGCTAGATGAAGTATTGAATATCACAAAGATAATGGAACATGATGATGAAAAAAGAATCACAAGAGCGCTACACAGTAGCACAGAAAAAGGAGAAAGGAGGATTGATGACATTGTCTAAACAAAGGTAAAGATTGCATTGTGGTTTTCTGCAACAAGGATTTTGCACAAAGGATGTAGCATCATGTTGGAAATTGGGGACTATAAATCACACACAAAATTGCAAAGGCAGGAATGTTTAACTTCCCAAAGGTTTTTTGGCAATTGAGATGAATCTACCTATAGATGAAACTCATGATACAGAGGCAGTAGAATTTAAGTTAGGATCCTTGCTCATTTGCAATGATCATAAAGGTCAAGACACCAATGCATAAAGGAAAGCATAAGCATGTATAAACAAACCATGAGATACAATGTGTCACAAATCTAACAAGAAGACCAATGAAAATGTCAAATTGAAAACAGACCTGGGAAGCTCTAACGAATGAAATTTATGGAAACTAAAAGATTTATCAGCAGATTGTATTCTACTATTTTCCTGTATTGATTTTCTATAGAGTAAGGCATTGAATTCATATGGTGGTAAATTGAAAGGGGGCCCCAACTAACTCAATCAAACTTTCGTATGCTGTAGATAAGGGAAAGGTTTTGTACCACTTAAACAAAGCAGTTCTGGGTTTTTTTATAAAGCCATGGGACTATGATACATCAACAGCAAATCTAAGGTACTAGAAGGCCCCATGGAACAATGTAAAGAAGCTAGAGAACAGATCAGCAAAGAAAATGTCAGAGCAAGTAGCAATTGAAGTCAAGAAGAAGATTTGTGAAGAAAAGGAAGTACGCAAAATGAGAAGAAAAACCAAAATCTACATTAAAATGGATGGTACAGCTGGGGAATCAGGAATGCCAAAAAAGTAAGAATGTCAAGCAAGGACTCTGAGGGCAGTTCAGATTGAAAGAGAGCCAACAAACGGCCAAAAGATGGCTGAAATGAAATGAAAGAGATTGCCACACAGAACACTGCCACTTTCAAGGGTCTTGATCACAAAGAAACAAAGTCTCATATTGCTCAAAGACTTATAGTGTTTTCTCCAAGTCTTGAAAGTGATATGAAGATTTTCACATCAGAATGAAGTTGGGAAAATAGCGTATCATTACAAAGTTCAAAGGATACCTTGGCCTTCATTAGAAACCAAAGGTAGGGGAGGCTTCCAGTGATGCTATGTCATGACTATTAGAATCACAAATAAAGGATATCACAGCATGAACAGTAACACCGAAATTGACCTTTGACACAAATGAGGAAAATGTGCAGGATGATTTTGTAAGAATTAAGGCCACTAAAATGCCATGTACACAAGTAGCTCAGCTAACAACAGATGAGGCATGAAAAAATCTAGGAAGAAGTCAGCAATGAACTTTGGTAAAGGAAGTTAAAATTGTTTAAAGCATTTAAAACGAAGGATGCAAAAAACAGAATGTAGAGGTAAACTTGAAGGTCAAATTTGAAGCTTTAAAGTTCCATACAAACCAAAAGGTGTTAACCACTAGATAGATTTTGGATCAACAACCACAATTAGATTTTTGGTAGCAAACAAGGTGAATCTACAAGCCAACCTGAAAAGATTATATTTCATCCCAGGATCCATCCTTTGCAAATACATCATCCTTATAAAGCTTTTCCATAGGATAAAAAAAGTGTGGCTTTCATCTTCAACTTGCTTTGTGTGCAACCTATCCAGTATTCTCAAAAAATGCTCAAGCTACTATCCTCAACTTCTGCAATCCTGAAGAACATCTCAAACTATAATGAATGAATGTGAGATACAAAAAATTTTATGCAGAATCCATGAACAAGCGATGCCTTTGACTAGCCACGATTTTCAACTTGCTCAAGGTTTTGAATAATGACTATAAATGGGAATAAGCACACATGACTCATAATGATTAAAGAAGAAATCAGTAGGTGTTGTGCTAACTGATAACCGACATTGGAAAATACTGGTTAAAGGTTGCAAAACCATGCTTTAGCACTTTTAGGAGATGTCCAATGATGCTAAAAAAATGGCTGATGCAATATAACAGGCCACTTTGCACTAGAGTGCTATGCCAAGTAACTCCTTGAGGAATTGATTTGATGAAGAATAACAATATTAAAAATAACTTCCTAAAGGAATTGACTTGATGGAGAACAATGTTGCAATCACTCCCTGAAATCTAAAACTAACTGAAGAGAGTCAATCAAGTGGAGGGGAAGAGTGAGGAACCTTCCAGGAGATTAGATCTAGTGCCTTGAACACAAGGAATGCTAAGGGATTGAGAGAAAGTAGAGAGATCTAGTTTTGCCTAACAAGTTCCCAAACAACAATCACTTAGTACAATTCAAACGGTTCCTTCTTTTGTAAAGTTGCCTTGCTATTCTACTTCCAATATTTTAAACTGTGTGGCATTCCACAAGTCAACATTCACCTAAATTACAAAAATGTGAGATCCTTTAGGTGACCCCATCTCAAAACCCCTCTTTTCCAGCTTCACAGATTTGATTCAAGGATAGAAATCCAATAGTCCTTCCCTTCCTTTAGCTATTGATTTGTAGACTTTCAAATTAATGTACAATCTGATAACCACAAACAGCAAAACTACTGTTCTATTTTCTCCAACAAATGACAGTGAAAGAGACAGAGACAGAGACAGAGAGATGTTGAAAAGCAGAAAAATAACATTCTGAACATATATGAACTCAGATGATGAACTCGAAAATGTTTACCATGAAAACCTTAAGAGGGAAAAAGCAGCTTTAATAGTGGCAAATATTATTCTACCATAAAAATGTTAGTAAATTACCAAGTGCAATGAGTTGCTATGGAAGAAATTTGCACCGTGTTCCATTCAATTGCCATACACAATTGTCTCAGCCTTTATTACACCAATGGACCAACTGAATTCTCCTATTCTGATCAATACAACATTTTATTTGTCCTCCCATATCTATAAAAATACTTCACCACCTATATTTATTATTGGTGTTTGAATTAGAGCATCCCTCTCAAACCCTGGGGATGCTCTATAAACTAGAAGCAAAAAAGTTGCATTTTTGTTTTAAATTCTATTTTGCACAAATGGGAGTTGATTCTGCAGCTGCAGTTTCAATCGAGGTCATTTGCAGAGGTGCAGAGTCAACCAAGGCCATTAAAGTAAGAGCATATTCAATACACCCAATCAGTTTCCACCCATGTTTGTTGATGATCTTTCCACAAATTCAATTTACTATTCACAAATCTGTATACATATTTATATTTCATGCAATCCATATGGATCATGCCTCACTTATTAAATAGACTTTTGGTTCCACAAAAGCTTCTTGAGACACTGAGTGAGAAAAGAGTTCCCCATTTCTTTCATGGAGGGTGGTAGTTGTTCTTCGCTTTTCAAATAATATGTGTGGACACAAGCTTCGTCCAAGTCTTGTTGGTTGGTTGTGATTACTCTCTATCTAATGTGGGTGTTAAGACCTTTGTGGTACTTAATTAACATGTCCTAATCCTCCAAGTCCATGCCCACTAGCATTGCTTGTCTACTAAACTTTGTGGTTTAATTCTACAGACTTTTGACCATCTTCCAATTTAACATACAACCACTTAATTTTTTGGTTAGTTTTATGTTCAATAATAAATTCTTTCCATTTATGTAATGTCCCCTTCTCGTTGATGTCCTTCTAGTGGTCCATTAGCCTATTCCTGAGACCCGTAGGCTAGGTGGAATGAAGAATGAGGGTCAAGCATTGATGAGGCAAGAACTTACTATTTTTAGTAAGTCAGGGGTTGGCCGTTTTGGTGATACTGTCCTACTGAGCTCTCCATGCTCTATCACTGGGTGCGAAGATCATGCTTTTCGGAGCAGTGGTTCATGACTTACTATTTTTAGTAAGTGACAGTATGGCATATTTCTATTTTTGGCAGTGGACAGGGTCCTGATCCTGCAGCAGTTCAGTGGTCTTCCTGGCTCAGCTTCATCCTGGTTTTGACAATAATCAGTATTGGAGTCATAAGTGATATAATTAAATATTATTTCCTTATCCTAAGGTTTAATATTTAATTAATTTGATTATTTTTACTACTGATTTATTGGCTTTGGAAATGGCGCATAATATCTCCCAAGTGCTAGGCGAATTTTATGTCTAGAAATGGACGCCAAATTTATAATGGAGATATTATTTTATTCACCTCAAATGTTGCTAAGTCAAATCGTGGTATTGTGCTTTTTGGTGTAATTCCTTGACTTATGGTTTGGGCACCATCCTTGGGTCCACGTGATAAAGCAAATGCAAATGAAGAAGTTGAATTTGGGCGAGTTTGTAAGCATTTGCCTTTGGTTTGGGGGAGTTAGAAGTTATAAATAAGAGCATTGGGCTCCCATTTTGGTTATCAAATGAATTTGCATCGTTATGCTGCCGAATTCGCGATTGAAAATCTGAGCTTCGAAGTGTGGCTTCCTAGCAAGTCTCAGTTTCGTACTTGCAAGATAGTACCTAGCTGTGTCCATATATTCCCAGTGCTATTGGTGAGTGAGTTGCAGATTGTGGAGTGTTTTGTTTGAGATTGTAGTGTTTTCTGGTTGCTGGTCGCGAGACTGCTGAAAGTGTGTTTTGCTCATACCTCTTGGCCAGGGAATTCCATCATTCTAGGTACTGGCTCATCCATCCTTCCTACCACTGGCGATGCATCTTGTAAGTTTTTAGCATCTTATTTTGAGTGTGGATTTTTATATTGCAAATCAAACTTCCCAAGTTAGGCGTTGGGTTTAGTGAATGCATTGGGAAGCGTGCAAAATAAATATGGGGGTTTCGATGGCTTTCTTTGGGTTTGTTTTCATTGTAGCTAGTATAGCAATTGTTTAGAACAGATTTTGGGTGAATTGGGTGAGTAATGAGAGAGTTATGAGCGTTTTAGTGAATCCATAGGCTGCTGGTTCTGTAATTCCAGCCTGCAGATTTTGATGTTAGCAGAAATTTCATGTTTCTTATTTGGATGTTCAGCATTACTCTCTTCTCACATTTTCTTGATTATTGTAAGGTTAAGTAGTAGTACTACTAACCAAATCTGGCTTGTAACTCTCACCCCGCTAAAAAGTGGAAGAGGCTGGCTTGCCGCCTATTTTCAAGTAAACTGTAATTCAGTCCTCCCACTGCATAAGTGGTTGAGTGATGTCTGATTGTAATGGTCCTCCCACTGCATAAGCGATTGACTTGAGATTGTTTTGTAATTTCAGTCCTCCCGCTGAAATATCGCGGTTGAGTGATTTGTGCCTTTGTATGTTTCTCTTGGCTGGTTCGCCGCCAAGTTTCTTGCATTCCCGCTGGATAAGCGGAAAGGGTTGGCTTGCCGCCCTATATTGCAATCCACTTCATTTTTCAGCAAAATTGAGATCTAACGATCCCCTATTCACCGTATGCTCTCACCTTCCCACATTGGGCACTTGGTGATCAGAAAGTGGAAGGGTTGCATTTTCCAGCAAGTTTTCAGTTTATGCTTTCTAACCTTAACGGGTTATCTGTTTGTGGATGATTATTATTGGCCTAAAAAAAAAAACTGGGATACTACAATTTAGACACAAACAGTTTCCTTTTCTTTTTAAAAGAAGATACATATCTTTCCCACCATACAAGAGGATATCCAGTCATTCTGAGACATGCAAAAGATATCTTTTGTGTCACACTAACTTTATGCAGGCTGAAATAGACTTTCATTTGTTTGATCCAACCATCTGAAAATTCAAATTTTGCTTTCCTATCAAAAGATTTTATTTCTGCCTTTGTTTCAACTTTAAATGGGGTAGATTTTATCTAAATTTCTTTATAACCTTCCAAGAAAGTTTCCTGGTTTTCTCGATTTTCACCATCATCTCCTACGCCAAATTTCTTCACAAGTGCTCTCACTCCTAATCCTATAGAAGATTGATCTTGGCTTATACACTCTTGTTGTTGGCTCATATGTTCTTATCGTTGCCTCATCCAATTCTGATTTTTTAGAATAATCTCCATGTTGCTCTCAAGGGATATCACTCTTTTATTCAGATTTTCAAGGTTCTCCATTTTTAACTCTTTATTCCACCTTCAAATAAATATACCTGGTTTGCCAACTAGTAGATCCTTTTCTTTTTGTGGCCTTGTCACAGTTATACAAAAATTGCTTCCACAAATCCCATAAACATCAAAACTACCCCGAGATCAAAGTTATCCATAATCTCTCAAACTAATGTAGAATTTCAGAACCACATACATTAAATATACTGTTCTACTTGCTTGAACAAATGAAAGTGAAAGAGAGAGAGGGATGTTGTTGAAAATAGAAAAATAACATGATAGAAATAGAAAAATTCACACAATGAACTCAAGAATTTTTACCCTGGATGCCCTCAATAAGGGAAAAACCAGCTTCGGTACTGGCAAATACTTTTCTACTATAATAATACTAAAAGATTACCAAGTGGCAAGTACAATAAATTGCTATGGATGCAATATGCCCCTTGCTCCATTTAATCGCATACAAAATTGTCTCAACCTTTATTACACCAACAAACCAGTTGAATTCTCTTTATTTTTATGAATTCATACAACATTTTATTTGCCCTGCAATGTCTAAAAACATACTTATCCACCACTATTTATTATTGTTGTTTGTGCTAGTGCATCCCTCTTGGGCCCTAGAAGGATCCCCTTGAAATTGGAAGCAAAAAAGTAACCTTTTCGTTTTGAATTCTGGTTTGCATGGTCAAGAGATGATTGCACAGCTGCAGATTTAAGCAGGGTCATTTAGCAGATGCGAGTTAGACCTGGATCATTTCTGCAAGTGTGGATTTGTCCTGCACAGTTGGATTCAACCATGCAACCCACAGACTGCTTTTGTTGATAATCATTCCATGAATTCAATATACTCTTCACAAATCTATATATATTTGCATTTACCATGATCTATATGGATCAATAATCCCCCTGCTAAAAAACCCCAGCTCATGATTATCTTCACAAACTTGGGTTTTTCTAGCCCTTTATCACACAAATTTAGTTTTCTCAAGCCCTTTATCATTGCTCTTTATTCCATGAACTAAGGACCTACAAGCAAACTTTTCTACTTTCCCCATTCTTGTGTGGTGTGGTCCTGGCTTATTTGAGGATGGTGTGTAAATGGATATGCCATTCCAACTGGAGGCTATCCTTGTGCCCAAGGAGAATATATCCTTCAATTGTCGTTTGGCGCTTGTGGAAGGAAAGGGAAAATGTGATTTGTAAATGCAAAGATCTAGCATTTTGCAAGTTCAATAATGCTTGAGACGTCCTTCCTACAGATCTGATTGGTTCATGTAAACCCAAATGAATCAATTTTGTTAGGCTTGGACAGCAAAGTTCAAAGCAAATGAGACCTTATAAAATGGATCTCTTCAATTATAAGGTTCACAAAAGCTAGGAGAACCCTCACTAATGCCATTAAAGTTTTCCTCAAAGGAGGAAACTTTGATGTGGCTTCATAAGAAATCCTATTAATGTAGGAATTGGTTGAATTTCTAGAGATCTTCTAGACATGTTTTTTAGTGCATTTGTTCTCCAAACTCACAGGGCATCAATGAGAAAGAGCTTTTGGGCTTAGTTCTTGAACTATCGCTATCCTTGAAGAATTTACATCTCTTGGAAGTCAAAGGGAACCCACTTCTTGTAATGAGATCTATAAAGGTTGAAAGCTTATTTAGTTGGTGGCCTTAAAAGCATCATAGAAGAAGCCCTTCTCCTTATCGTTGCCAATGGATCCATTTGTTTCTGATATTGCCAAAGAAAGATCAATCACCCCACTAGTTTTCTTCCCAACCTCAAGAAGGCTTTTAAGTTTTAGCCTTTGATATGTAACCAGGTGGATGATTTAGAAGGTTTGAATGCTCTAATGGACAAAGAAATGTCTCTTGATACCTATCACTACCCCTTATCAAGCTCCCAATCTTGTTATAATACCATTATCCCTTGTTTTAATTCATTCCTTGGGGCCGTAAATTCTCATTGATTAATGATTGTGAGAGCTCTTTTAAGGTAGCATTGATACTTTGATTTTATGAACCATGAAGAAGGTGGGATATTAATAGGGTTAGATTATCAGATGCATCATTAGTCTCCATGAATGTTTTCTTCTTTAAGCTCCTCCTCTCTCTTTTCGTCCCTCTAAAATCTTCTCCTTGTCCTACCTTTGTGTTTCAATCAATCTTACCAAATTCTTTGACTTCCTCCTCTATTGCAAAAATACAATTCTGGTTCGAGTTTGAGATAGCCTAGGGTTTGCCCAAGGTCCATCCAAGCACCTTGGGTCCATCTAAGCCATACTCATGCAAACCCACAAGGAACCCATGTCAAAATCATTAATATTTGAATTCAAAATCAAAAAAAATCAGCATCAAAGTCAAAAAAATCTAGTGCATCCTCATCCAAACCAAGAATTTAGTTGTTTAAAGGCAAGCCCGTTGCAATAATCTTTAAACACGAAATGCCATCTCAATCCATTCATAGTCCATCAGGGATCCAGCTTATCCATTAAAGTAGCCAATAGCTAAGCTCCCTAAGGGACTTATAAGATACTACTGAAAGAAAGCTAAATCAAGCCTTCAGCCCCTAGAAAATGACAACAAACAAGTCTTGCCTTGACATTCAATTGAGAACAACTAGAAGCAAAGTCTAATGAGGATTTGCCAACATCCAAAAATAACTACCCAAATTTGGTCAAAGAGTCATCAAGCCAAAATAAAGATGTACCTACCAAGACAGCAATCTTTCCTTAAATGCCACCATGAAAGCGAGGGAGAACTACTAGGCATAATTGGATTTGATGAGCAGCCACTAGGATTTCAATGCGATCAGAACAAGTGCCCACACCAAATCGTATAGTTTGAAATAGCAGAGATATGAATTGATAGGAATACCCCAAAACTGAATACGTAAACCCAAATGACAGGATATAGACTTATATAACATGTATAATAAATATGAATATAATATTATAAAATTACATAATATTTATATATTTTAATCTAGGATTATATTATTAAATTGTTATATATTAAATATATTATACATTATGTACAATATATCATTTGTTATGTTTTAATATTTTATGTATATATTGAACACCTGTACCCAAACTTGGGGGAAAAAAAGCTGCCATATTGCAAACCAAACTTCAAACCTTAACTCAAACCGGCTACTTAGGTTTCACTGGAACCCAAAGCTAAGATAGGTTGTCGAGTGCTCAAGCTTTCTCAGCTCAGGAACGTTTTCCGCTCTTATAATTCCAAAAGCTGATCATATCAGTTGGTCTCAGGTAAATGCTCAAGTTATTTCATTGCAAGATTTTAGGTTGGGGCATAGTAATTTCAATGATGGTTTCACTAGTAAGATTTAAAAACAACTGTTTTCATCTAGTATTTGGTCCTTATTTCCCAATTGTTGTGAATTTCCTTACGGAAAGAGAGGAAAGAGCGATAGCAAAGCCATAGGCGGATTATGGCAAACTTTTGAGCAATTCAGAAACCAATTTGGTAGCAATGGTTCCCAATAGGCTGCCCAAAAATTTCATTAAATTTCCTTTAAAACTGAGAAGAAAGGGAATCTGAAGTCTTGCTTACGACAATTGAAAAGAAAAATTTCAGAAAATTGGATGCTGTGGAGGTATTGGTGTCTCATGTCAATGTAAAATTGGGCCACCTTCTGGATTTATCTCTCCATAGCAGTGGATTCCCAATAAGGTCCAGGAAAAACATTTGATGCCTCCAGCACAGATGTCTCATTTTGTCAGCTCTATCAGTTAAACAAAATGGACAGCCGAAGGAAAAAAAAATCAAGATTATAGAAAAAGATAAGCAGTTATGAGTGGTCTAAAAGCAGCCCACCTGGGCTATTGTCAAATGCAAGAACACTGAGGGTGATCACCTGAGAATGGACAATAAAGACTATTAAGAAATACCTGTAAGAGGGAGCTAAGAAGATATATGAAAAATTCTGAATCTATCCCTAACATTCCTTACCGAATAGTGTATATGAGAGTGGATCTTCAGTCTGCTACAGAAAATGAGGATGGGAATTGGTATGCAACAGTGGAGGTGGACCCCAACTTCCAATTTTAATCTCTCCGCTCCACTTACAGAGTAATTTGGTTTGAGTTTGGATGCTGCAAGCAGGCACTTAATGGTGTGGATTTCATCTTTTTGGTTCTGCCTACCTACTCTGTAATTCAGTTATTTGGGTATAGAGGTTAGTCTAAGCAGCACTTTGTATTGGCTACCTTCACTGTAAATATGTAAATCTAATCTAGGAGGTATTGTTAATAGATGTATATGCATATGCTGTAATTAGACTATGATTTTAATGAAAAATTTCAGTGCGCTCAACATAAGGCCAGTTTTGACTACAGCTACTCCGATGTTCTCCTTTTACTTTTATATTTTAACCAATGGGGATCTCGGTTCAACACCCATTACTATATAAAGTATGAAAAAATATGCATATGCCCATCAAAAGAGGCTTTAAGTTCAATGCCTTTTCTGTCCTACATTATTGTACATCGATGCATACTGCATACTGATGTGCCAATCCCATGATTACTAATTATAAATTTCAAGATGGGAGATCTCCTGTCCAGAGACTAGAACCCCCTGAACTGCAAATGACACCCCACACCTTACAGTAATCCCAAACATTAGCACCAGGTTATGTTTAGCTTCCTAGTACATAAAACATGCAAATAAAGCAAAACATGAGAAAACATTTGGTGTGCACCTTGGTGCCCATTGCAGTTTAATTCTACCATAATCTCAATATGTTTCAAAGTCTTTACTACCACAAAAATAGAAAACTTATTTAAATTACATTTCTTCCCCATCATGCTTCAATTCTATCAAAAACTCAACAGGTTCAGCCGTTCAGGAGATTTTCACCCAGCTTAAAAAAATTATTTAGATTACATTAAAAGGAAGTATCCATATTGGACAATGGAAGCAAATACTTTCATTCCATTTAGTGCATTGTTGTCCCTAAACATCTTAGTATATTATATTATATCCATGTTGGGAGAAGTTGCAATTCACCAAGCAGTTGGAAGCTTGCCGTTATACATTGCCATAATTTACTTATGTTACTTATTGATGTTATATGTTTCTGTATACCTCCACATACTGTGTATGCTGTATATGCTTAAGCTAAAAAATAATACGTAAAATAAAACCTAAACCATACTATCAAGGGCCCGAACAAATCTCCTCCTTTAGCTGTCTCTCTTGATTCCAAACAAGATGATGTGTAGAGAGGCCCTAAGGAAAAAGGATTGGAGTTATTGGGAAAAGGAAGGCAACTGCGATAGCTTGGAAACAGCCCATTTCATCTGTTAGCATGCTAAGAATGGATGAAGACTCTTCTTTGAAGAACACCTCGACAAGGGAACTAAAAATCTCAAAGGAAAATCAAGAGTCTACCCCTTATGTTCCTAACAGAGAAGTGCAAATGCCAGTGGGCACATCCTTTTCCAGTTTGCATTTCTCCAGCCATGGGACAAAGTGTGACTTCATCAAAGCAAAGAACCCAGATTCCAGTTTTGTCTAGGTATAGGAATTAGTGCGAACAAAATTTCATGTTGGCCGTCTTCAGTGTAAATGTGTAAAGTTTGTTTAAGAGGTCATGCTTATGACTCTGGCATAATTAGGCTCTTATTTATAAATACGTAAATCTGGTGTTGATTGATGTTTCTTGATATTTTTCTCTTATATTTTCTAGATTTAGTTTACGATATATTTGATCCCCATTAATCCATAAACACAAAATTATAGCGATTGATACTTTTTCTGCTATAGGCCATCATGCCTATGAGCATGGTGTAATTAGGCTTTGATTTATCGGTATGTAAATCTGGTGTTGGTTGATGTTTCTTGATGTTTTTCTCATATATTTTCTAGATTTAGTCGACGATGGATTTGATTTGATCCACGTTAATCTATGAACAAGAAACTATAGCGATTGATACTTTTTCTGCTACGGGCTATCGTGCATTCTAACATGTTACTATTTTTCTTGTCGAAAGAGAATCCTTAATTTTCTGTCCCCTTCCGCAGACAAACCCTTGAGTGGATCCTAGGCCTTACAGTGATCCCAAATCTCAAGAACTGCTTGCAATTAAATTCCTACGAAGTGGAGTGAACAAAAACATTAAAAAATGAATAAAAATACACTTGACATGCACTTTATTTTCTACCAAAATATCAACAGTTTCCGGAAGTTTTTACTCCCAGAATAGAACATTTATTTATTTATATTCTATTTAGAAGAGGCATTGCATATGAGCCCCAGCTTGGACAGGTGGATGGAAGAATTATTGGAACTTACCAAGCAGTTCGAAGGTTGTCGAGGATGGAAGAAGAAGACAAAGACGCTACAAACAACAGCGGCCTTCCTACTTGAAATCGCTCAGAAGAAAGATTAACGCTCACGGAAGCCTCTTTCCACTCAACCAGCAAATATATACCATACCCAATCATTCCCAAACCGGCCAACGTCAACAGAAAATTTAAAGTTCTCAAAAGGCAATCAGCAAACCAACGGCAAGCCATGATACCCAAAAATAGATTCCCCTGAATCCTCTCACCACTCACTTTACTAACAAGGCGCCCGCAGTGTAATCCCCTTCCAATGCAGCTCAACTAATTTTCACCAGCGGGACAGTTTTAACTGTGAATCAAACAGAAGGGTTAGAGCTCCGAACTTATCAAAAACAAAGAAGACAAAACTCTCTGAGCAAACCACATTAAAGCATTGATCGCTTATTGAATGAGCAAAATTCTAATTTGAAGAACTACATTGAACTCTATTCATCAAAAATTGAGTATCATTACATGTTAAGGAAAAAAATTATCAGATGCAAGGCTAAGACTACAATTGCATGCCCACCTGCCTTACCGAATGAAGAAAGAAAATCCGTCGAACCCAGCGATCTATTGCTCAAAGACTGCACTCAAACCCTCTTCGTCTAATTATTTTATTGGCTGGAATAAAGCTTTTCCTTTTGTTTGGCACTGTGTATCGATCATCGAGGAGCCTTTCCAGACAGGCATATAAATACTCACGTATGAGATGGGTAAAGAATCACGGATAAGATAAACAAGTAACTACTTTTACAATGACAAACGCAAGGGGCTTGTCCACTCATAGAATGGTGAAAGGCAACCGGTAAATTATAAAGCTAGCTAGCTGGATGGGTCCACCACAGGGGGCGGGAGTTTGAAACAGTAAAGGGCTGAGGTGTGGTCAGGTGGGATGCTTTAATGTACCCATGTCTTCTTCGTCCTCTCTGTATCTACCCTTCAAACCGGCATCTAAATGTCAAAGCCGCCAAAAATATGCTGAAATGCCCAGCAAAACGGGCCTGGGCCGGCTGAGTTTGCTATGCTAGAGGACCTAAATTAATTGTCCACATAGAAGTTCAAATTTGAAATTTAGATTTGAGACACTGAAAATTGGACAATGGTGAAGTTCAATGGTTTATATGAATTAGTGTCAAATTAGGGTGAAGTTCAATGGTTTTATATGAATCTAATGTTAAATTACGGCCAAGTTCAAAGGTTTTATATGAATATAATAAGGATCAAGTCTTGCTTACTGAGTGGAAAACCTACATCATAAGGAATGAGGTTAAAAAAGAAAATAAGGTAATGAGATTTAAATTTGAAATTTCTGTGTAATAGTAAAAATTGTATATTAATGTTTTTTTTTGTTATAAAAAGAATAATAAGTAGTACTTGTATCATAAAGAAGTTTAATAGTTATGTATGTAGATAATTATATTTTTACTAAAATGTTAAGAGTAAAAAAATAAAAGGATGTACAAATCAGATGTGTTGGCATTATTTATTTATTTTCATGATCAAATGCACAAAGATTTATTAAAAAAAAAAAGAGTATTAATTATACATTTGTTTATAATCTTTTGATGGATTGTTTTCTTTATTTAGACCACTAGTTTTGTTTGACTTTTTTACCACTGTTTACATTTGTTACTTTCAATTGAGCTTGATCTTTTTGGTACACAAGTTTGGCATGCTCTACTTGTTTGGAATTATTTTTGGCAAGCATAACCTAATGCTATTCAACTAAAATCATAAATTTGTAGTTATCTTTATTGTAAAAATTTATAGTGTAACAATAAAAAGTAAGTGTATCTTAAGTCATTTAACTAAAGTGGAGAAATTATAGTTTAGATAAGGAGGATATTTGTGTATTGAGTTACTATTACCAAATATTCACATGAATATCACAAGAAATTCTTTTGTAACTCGTAGATTATGTAAAGGATGATGAAAAGAATAAACTAAAAGGATTTTTTGGAAGAAGGATTGAATTTTTCGTATCTTAATGTGTTATAATGAGATTAATTATACGTGATCCTATTTTTATGGTAATTGTAAATGGATTATTTTGCATTTTAGATTAGCAATTGAAAGAGAATGTTGGATCTAGATATAATTGTAAATGTTAAGCCTTGTCTTTAGTTTCACCAATATGAATTGTAGCTTTATTTGGTGTTGGGCCTTGGAATTTTGTATAGTAAGTGTGAATGTCATAGACAATGGTATTTTTGTACGATTAACTAGTGATATTGCCATTATAAGTATTTTTTTGGTTTGTTTGGTTCTCTGATGGACCATTGTAGCTATCAATTCATGCTATGATGTACAAAGGTAATTTTTGGTGGCTTTAAACCAAATCTGTAAATAATATATATGGCATCTCTAAGAGATCCATATGCAGGGCTTGCTTGAGTTCATAAGTTTATTGTTAACATGATTTGTTGGCCTCTACATAGTAAGAGTTATTGTGGAAATAGGTTGTCATTAGTATTATGTTATCCTCAATTTTGGCTTGCTCAAAATTGTGGGACAACCCCTACAAATTTTGTCCAATTTGTAGCCCATGTATTCTAAGCACGTTGATCAAGGTAAAATTTTGTTGTCTCCATTCATGACTTGGCCCTCAATAAATCATCTATATTTGAAGTTTCAAGTTGTCAATTTGAAAGATTGAACAAAATGTCTTTTGGGAGTTATTTTTATTTTACCTTTGTTGACTTTGGTGTCAAATCGTGTCCTAAACCTGATTTTACACTTGTCCAACTTTACACGTGTGTAGTTAGTCTTGGTGTAGTTTGGATCCATAGACCTGAATTGCACCTGTCTCGGTGTAGTTCAGATCCGTAGACCCGAACTGCACCTGTCTTGGTCTAGTTCGGATTCGTAGACCCGAATTGCACCTGTCTTGCACTTTTTTAGTGTAGTTAGGACCTGTAGGTCTGATCTACACCTGACCTTTGTTTTTCCTAAGTGTAGGAATGGGTCTACGAACCCAAACTGCACCTTTTAGCCACACTTATCCTTAAGTGTAATTCGGGCCTACGAACCCGAATTAAACCAAATGCAAACACGTAAATAGGGTTTGTAGGCCCGATTTAGACTTGTTCTACCATGATACAATGAGGGTTTTTGTAGCCCTGATAGCACCAAATTCAGCACATACATGATCTTGTTTAGTTCGAATGATCAAGATAGTTGGTGATTGTTCTTAATGATTGTTGATGTTTTCCTAATGCTACAATGTTATTTAAATGTCAAAACCATCTCCAGGGGAAAGACAATGAATTTCAAGAAGCGAGACTCTTATCTACTCTTCCTCCCATCCTTAGTGGTATCAAACATCGCGAACACCAGATGATTCTAAAATACAGGTTACCTAGCAACAATATGAAGGTATTATGAAGAAGGATGATCATAATAAAGATGTGTCTCTGGACACGTAGTCATTTTTATGCATCTCTAGTGCAGTAGCATTTTGTAATTCTAATTGACACCTCAAGTGTCATTTTGTGTATGCATTATTACACGTATAGGACTGCATACATTTCCTAAGTCAAATCAAACTCTACTTTTGACTTAGTTGTAGTTAGTTGAGTTTTTCCTATTGAGCTACTCATTGCACCTCCTATGTATATATGAGGGTGCTCATTGTAATAATGGATCTTTTGGTAGTGCAACAAAACTATGTCGGTTTGGGAAGCACTCTAAAACTTTATTTTTAAATGTAAATAAAATAGTAATCAATAAAAGAGACAAGTTGCTTTCAATCTTTGTGTTGGAACAAGTTGTAATGTGATGACATTATTCGGAGTTGGTTGTGAGTATTATGGTGTTATTTGAAAGAGATTTAAACCCAATCTTGTAGTCTTTGGGTTGCTTATTGTGTTTATAACTAATGATATATTGTCAAACTTGATCTTGTAGTCTTTGAGCTACTTATAACATTTGAAGCTAATGTTTCATGCTCAAACAAAGAGATGACTTGCAGCCTTTGTGTTGTTTTTACCTTCTACGTTTGTGCATTTAAGGTGAAGTGTATTTTGAAGTCTTTGAGCTAGACGTATTTCATCTTTGTTCTTGAAACTTTATAGGAAGTTATGGAAAGTCTTTGAGCTTTCATGAGCTTATCGGTTAACTATGCCTAGTTGTACTTGAAAGTTTGTTGTAAGAAAGAGTCATCTATTTGTAAAGGTTGATAGGATAGTGATAAAAAGAATACTTTGAGCTTTATTATTACTTTCCCATCCCAAAGTTATTTTCCAAAAAAGGAAGCAACAAGAAGCTTTGTACTCTTATGGACACTTTGCTTCCAATTAGCATAGATTCTTAAGATTATTGCAAGTTAAAATTATTTTGTTGCTCTGTTCTAAATAGAGAATTGGGTAGATACTTACTCGGAAAAAAGAGAGTAAAGTAATTGTATCATCTTGGATTAGTGTAAATTTAGCAGGTAGAATAGTATTAAATTTAGTTTGCAGTAGAAAGGGGGAGTCTTCCCTTGTAAGTAGGAGGGACCATATCTTGCCTTCTGAGAGATATTGTCTCACATATTGTGGTGAAAACCCACATTTTGTAAACCTCCCCAAGTTTACAAATTTTTTACCCAACATATTAGTATGAGTGTTTGATTTATTTGTGTGTTTATTGCAATACTTAGTGCAACAAGAACATTTAGCAATTTAAGCAATTTCTATTTTGTAGTGTCACTTGATCATTTGTAGCAAAAAGGTACATTGAGTTGTCAAATTCTTCTTATTCAATTGTTGATAGTAATTTGTTTATGAAATTCATTGATAGTTCCTAATAATCTTGCATTGGGTTCATATTGTGATTGTTTTGTAATGTTTCATGAAAGTGTGTTTGAGTTGGAATGTCACCTTGTTGATGAAACACTTTAGTGTAACAACTATAGTGAATTGTTAGCATAGTATTTTGGCATTTGTATTTAATGCATATATAGGATTGTATATAACACATGGTAATTCAGCAAGTTCACCTATAGGAATTATTGATATGCCACCAAAGTGGAGTTGTTTTTGGTGGGGAAATTCCATACATAGTTCCATTGTCCATCTTTAGTATTAGCTTTGTTTCTATGAAGATCATCTGGTCAATGAGGATGTATTTTTAAGTTTTTCATGTCTTCTTGAGATGTTGACAGTGAATGTATTATAGTGGTTATATTTCTTTTAACAAAACCTTAAGGTTCAAATGTATAGTTGAGGCATGTATGTTAAAACACAACAATTTCTATAAGAGTGAGTGAAAGGAGTGGGTTTCATTGTGTGGTAATGTACTTTGAAGCATATGTTTTATGCAAGCAACTAGGTAGGATTTTCTAAATCTTGAATCTCCTTGAATGTTCATATTCAAGGTTTTCTTTGAAAAAAAATGATCGTTATAATGATATGTAGTTATGGTAACTGCTAGTTCTTGTCTTAGTGATAATGTATAGTTTGGGGCATTTAACTTCAAGGTGGAATGGTCATCTTGTCAGAACATTTTATTTATGTTCCTGAATTGAAGTGTTGTATCATGTAAATTATATTGAGGTACACTATGTTCCTCTTATCCATTGTTGTTTTGAAATCATGTATACAAAATATTTGTAGTTCATTTATATTCATATTATAAGCAAAACCCATACGTGATAATAATTCTTGCTCACTTATCTATATTGTATGTCAATGAGTCTATCACATTATGAATAACTTCTTCCTCTCTGTGGTTAGCTTACATTTTAACTGTGTGATTGGTATGTCATATATGGTGTTTTTTTGCATTCACATTATTCAAATTTATGATTATTTCATCTTTGTTGGGACCTATATCTATGTGTATGTCATGAAAATGCTTGCATAGAATTAGATCTCCAACAAAATGTTTAAAATGTTCAAATTTATTTGCAAATGGTGTAGAATTTAGGAAATGCATTGTTTTTTCCCCACTCTCTTTCAACTTGTATCCTTTGTGGCATGAAACATAAGAGAAGTATTATGCATATTCAGATAGAATTATTATTTATAATTATGGAGAGTATTGCATATAGGGATGTAGGTAGGTAGATTGTAAATTATTTTCACTTGCAATTCTTATTATTCAATGAAATAATTTTAGCAAACATTTAATGATATAAAATATTAGTTGCAAACAACACGATTAAATTTTTGGATCACATGGCATGTTTATGGTGCTCACATATCACAATCTACAACAATCCATATCATGAACTTTCAATATGTTGTCGAAGACAATTGGTCTTCGAATCTTTGATTTGTACGTATTCTTGTTAACATATTAATGAAACTCTCTATTTTTTTGCCTTTGATGTATGTGTATACTAGGGGAAAATCAACATGTTAATTAGACTAAAAAGGCAAACACTAAACCTTAAATCTAAATAACATAATCCAATCACAGTGCAATGAAGTAATACAAAACGAAATCAATAAAACAACACAATCATGAAACTATTAGACTCATGTTGATTCCAATGCACTTGGCCTCCATTGTTCTCCTTTTGCTTGTGTTGTATAATGGCTCTCAAAGTTGCACTTCACGAAAACTTGTAGGATAAAAAACACAAGAATACAAAGCTAGTGGTTATTGAAAAAGGAGGATTGATGTTCAATTTATAGATTTTTTGGAATTCGAATTGATGGTTGAGATTGACTTGGGAACAGAATTGATCGACAATTGAGAATCGATGAGAAGGGTTGGTGGGAGACAATTACTCAATATGACTGAATTTGATAGAAAATAACTCACTTGACTGACTACTTAAGAGATTTGATTGAGAGTGGAACTTAATTGACTAAGTAGTCAAGAAAAAGGTGATTTAAAAAAGAGGGGAAGTGACTGACTAGTTAAAAAGTGATTGTTGACTCACTAGTTAGAACTAAATGTCAGTGGCAGTTAGGAATTTACACGTGTTGTAACAAATTTGAAATGAAATGTCATTTGGAGGAATTTCAAGCTTTTGAAAACATGAAATTAAATTGGAATGAGAGGGAAATGAAATTGAATTGAATTTGGAGGGAATTTAAATTTGTTTGAAATAAAGGTTAAATGAGATTAAATAAATTTAGAAAATTTATTTAATCAAGAGGACATCATTAGCTTATTAAATAATTTAAATAAATTACTTAATTATGAGAAGGTAAAAATTGATTAAATTAATTAAACAATAATGATCACTTCATTAAAATTAAAATAAAAACTAATGAAATAATAAGATTATTTAATTGATATTAAAGAATAATGATTAATTGATTAAATAATTAAGAGAGATTTGAATGATTAATTTGAAATGAAGGATGAGTTGTTAATTTAGAAGAATAAAGTTAGATTAATTGAATAATTAAAATTATTTAATTAAGGAAAAGGAATAATTAGTGAAATTGGTGTTTGCAAGCGCGAGACAATTTTAGGTGTCTATATTTTACTCCTATTTAAGACAATGTGTTTTCAAGTGTTGTTTCGAATAAAAATGTACCCCAATATGCCCCGACTACAATAGGGTATGTTGGAAGTACGATCCTGTATGGTTGTCATTAATGTCAAACCTAGTTATCTAGATGGATTCTAGTCCAGAGATGTTGCTAGTTGGTGTAGTTGTGTTTTGTGTTGCAAATTGAGTTTGGTATTTTTGGTGGTGGTTGTGGTATTTTGATTTAGAAAGTTATTTTTGGTTTTTGGTAGTAAGTGTATTTGTCAAACTGGTTTGAAAAGCCTTTGATGGCCTCCATATATGTTGCAGATTGTGTTGTGATTTAGTGGACTGACTTTATGGCTCATGTAATATTCTCATTTTGCTTCTCTAGTGGATTCTTTCTTCCACAAGAGAGTTTTGTTAATTTATGTTCGGGATATCCAACTGTGTTATGATTTGGTGTGTTGGATTGAGTTATCTTGATTGGATCATATTCCTTTGATCTGGACATGCATTGGAGAATGTATTAAGAAGTTTATATGGGTCTCACCACAGTGTCTAGAGATCCATGTGAGATATTTTGCATTGGAATATGTTCTTTGGCCGACTAATCGCTACGTCAACACATTACATTTGGTAATGTGTCCGACAGATGTGTTAGTGTGTGCAAATCATTGGATTTGTCTTAGATGGATGTATTGTGATGTGTTTTGGTTCCCTCTTTCTCTTGGAGTGGACCGCTTTGACTATTTTTAGTCTGGGTGGCTTATTTTGTGTAATAATTTTTGTTTTGTTCTTGGTCGACCCTAAATTAAGTTTTCAATCATTTATCTCATATTTAACAAGTGTGGTTGGAAAAGTTGTATGATGGATTTGTGTGAATTGATGAGAAGAGTATGCAAATGATGTGCAAGTAGATTTGATCATCAACCTTGATAACAAGGTCGGCTAAACCCTCAACTCACAATTACAAATATTACATTACACGATATAAGGATCAATCACCGGACCAGTATAATAATTTACATTACATAGCATGGACCTAATTCAAATTTCCAAATGATCACATCCACCATAAATCACGCCAAGATCAACCGCAACACGCTACACCATCAGAAATACTGCATAACACAAAAATCAATATTGGTTGACAAAAACCACTAAAAACTCGCACAACAATCAATATGGATCGCCAAAACAAATAGGACACGACTAGGAAACACTAGCTAGCACATTAGAATCATCACCAATAGTTGCACCAACACCACTTATCAAATCTTCATAGATCAACATCAGAAAGCTCAAGAACACAACCAATCAGCAACTGTCACAAAGAAAGATAACTTGCAGGACACCAAATCACGAACCATTTGAAATGAAGATACACAAGATAATCACAAACAATATCCCAAAACTTCAACACAAGATCTGATCGCACCGTAATATATCGGAGGAAATACTGAATTCTACAAAACAGTGATCAACATAACCAAACTACAAAACCAGATCAGAAGATCTCCTCAAACTAACCAGAATAAACCACAAGAATATGTTGACATCAATGACAACAACATATCCTAGCAACAGCAATGAACAACCATATCCAACAACTCTAATAATCTCCCCGTTTAGCATTGATGGCAACATATGAATGTGAAAAATAGTCAATGCAAAGAAAGAAGATATCACCAGCAAACTCCTCCTAAGATAAAGATAGATAATGCAATTTTTCACATGATCTCTCTCCCCCTTTGACAACAATGCCAAAGATATCCAAAACAAAAAACATGAATCTCTCTCCCCTGGGACACACAACCAAATCAACAAACTACTCTAGCTGAGGAGCAACACCAACACACCAATCCGGATAAAAGAATAAGGCTTCTAAAATTCACCGAATCGATGCAACTCAATGCATATAGTTCTCATCAGGAGGGGCAGATACCCCTAACTTGTCTCTCAAGTAAATAAATGTATCTACAGGCAAAGGCT
The DNA here is from genome assembly GCF_030272615.1 of Cryptomeria japonica. NCBI lineage: Eukaryota > Viridiplantae > Streptophyta > Pinopsida > Cupressales > Cupressaceae > Cryptomeria > Cryptomeria japonica. Next base: position 411,199,881 of record NC_081408.1, on the reverse strand, counting down.
TAGTGAAAATGTCAGCAATTTGTTCCTTTGTAGATACATATTCCAGCTTCACCTTCTCTTCACTGACTTGCTCTCTTAAGTAATTATATTTTATTGATATATGCTTGGTCTTTGAATGTTGTATCAAATTCTTTGACATGTTTATAGCACTGGAATTATCACAGTAAATGACAGTAGGCTCACCATGAATAACTCTGATATCTTTCAACATTTGCTTCATCCAAACTATCTGAGCGTAGTTACTAGCAGCAGCAATGTACTCAGCTTCAGCAGTGGATAAGGATACTGAATCTTGTTTCTTACTTGCCTAAGAAACCAACTTCTTACCCAAAAAGAATTCTCCACCAGTAGTACTCTTCCAGTCATCAACATCACCAACCCAATCTGCATCAGTGTAAGCACACAACATGAAATCATCATTATTTGGATACCATAAACCATAATCCACAGTCCCCTTTAAATATCTGAATATCCTCTTAACCGTAGTGACATGACTCTCCTTTTGATCAGCTTGATATCTAGCAGTCATACACACAACATTCATAATGTCAGGTCTAGTCTGAGTAAGATATAGCAGTCCACCAACCATAGATCTTTACAAACTTTGATTAGCTTTTGGAGATTCATCATTTTTGGACAATTTACAACCAGTCACCATAGGAATCATCTAGTCCAAACTTCTTCAATTGTTCCTTCACATGCTTAGTTTGAGATATAAAGATACCTTTTCCTGTCTGTATAATCTGCAAACCTAAGAAAAACTTCATCTCACCAATCATAGACATCTCAAATTCTTTCTGCATATCACTGGAAAATTTCATACTCATATCATCATCACCACCAAAGATAATGTCATCAACAAATAATTCAACAATCAAAATGTTATCATTTTCAATCTTAAAATATAGATTACTGTCAGCAGCACCTTTAGTAAATCCCAATTTCAACAAGTATTTGTCTAATCTAGCATACTAGGCTCTAGGAGCTTGTTTCAACCCATAAAGTGCTTTCTTCAACTTACATACCATGTCTCCATCATCCGATAGTGAAAATCCATCAGGTTGCTCAATGCAAACCTCTTCCTCTAGATGACCATTCAAAAATGCAGATTTGACATCCATTTGATATACCTTGAAATCTTTATAAGCAAGTAGCAGTCTAACAACTTCAATTCTAGCAACCTGAGTAAAAGTTTCTTCATAATCAATTCCTTCTTGTTGTGAATGTGCTTTGCAGACCAGTCTAGCTTTATTTTTTACTACTTCACCGACTTCATTCAATTTGTTCCTAAAAACCCATTTAGTACCAATAACATTTTTATCCTTAGGTCTAGGTACAAGTTCCCAAGTGTTATTCTTTTCAATTTGATCTAACTCTTCTTCCGTGGCTCTTATCTAGTTATCATCTTTACGGGATTCAACAACATCTTTAGGTTCAATTTTAGAAATCAAACATACTTCTTCTGCAACTAACCTTCTTCTAGTCATCACACCCTTATTCTTATCACCAATAATCTGATTTTCAGAATGATTTAATTTAACATACCTTGGATTCTTTTGTTTGTTCTGATCCTCAGGTTCCTGCACATCATCACCAGTAGCAGCAACAACCAAATTAATAGTCTCTATTGGATCATTCTGCTTAGGCTCTTCAGGCTGAATAGGAGCTAAGACAACATTTTGACCATCATCGTAAGCTTTGATCTCCTTCCCAAGGTTCTCATCCACCTTCACATTTGCACTCTAAACTATATTTCTTAGTCTCTTATTATAGCACTGGTAGGCTTTTCTCTTTGTAGAATATCCCAAAAAGATACCTTCATCACTTCTAGCATCAAACTTTCCAATATCCTCATCTCTGTTGATATAACATTTACTACCAAAAACTTTAAAATATTTCACAGTAGGAACATGACCAAACCAAAGCTCATAAGGGGTCTTACCGGTATCACCTTTGATATGAACTTTGTTGAATGTATAGACTGCAGTGCTAATAGCTTCTCTCCAGTAGACCTTCAGAATATTTCCTTCAATTAACATAGTTCTTGCAACATCCAAAACTTTACGGTTCTTCCTCTCAACAACTCCATTCTGTTGTGGGGTTCTAGGAACAGATAGTTGTCTTCTAATTCCATGCATCTCACAAAATGAATTGAACTCACCGAAACAAAATTCTCCACCTCTATCAGATCTCAAACACTTCAACTTCAATCCAGACTCAGTTTCAACTTTTAGCTTTGAATATCTTGAATTTCTCAAATGCTTCTGATTTTTCCTTCAAAAAGACAACCCACATCATCCTGAAATAATCATCAATTATCAGCATAAAGTATCTATCACCCTGCACACTTCTAATATGTGTTGGTCCACACAGGTCAGTATGCACAAGATCTAGCAATCCATCGGATGTATATCATTTACTTTTGAAAGAAACCCTTGTTTGCTTACCTAACTGACATTCCTTACATACTGGATTAACAGGTTTAACAATCTTAGACATATCTCTAATAGCTTGTGTAGAACTTATCTTAATCAATTAATCAAAGTTACATGACACATTCTTCTATGCCACAACCAACTGTCATCTATCTTAGCAATCAAACAACTTTTCTCACCAGCATTCAAATGAAAAATGTTACCTTTAGTCTTAGTTCCGGATGCAATCTCTATACCAGAGCCATTCAAGATCTTGCATTTACCATCCTTGAATTTTAGATCATAGCCCTTATCAACCATCTGGCCAACACTCAAAAGATTATGCTTCAAACCTTCAACATGCAAGACATCATCAATGTTATGCTTACCATCAAAAGAAATAGAACCTCTCCCACAGATTACACATGCTTTGTCATCTCCAAATCTAACTATTCCACCATCATACCTTTCCATGCTTACAAATTTGCTTTTATCACCAGTTATATGATGTGAACAACCATTGTCAATCACCTATTCACCCTTTTCTTCTACCTTAGCAGCCAAAGCTTTCTCCTCAACAAAACAACTAGTGGAATCAATAGGGGCAAGTCTATCTTCTTTAATGGCAATAAACACAACTTCATCTCCTTATTTTCATCATCTGTAACACCTTCATCTGCAGCATAATAACAGTTCTTCTGGTTCCTAAACTTCTAGTTAGACTTATAAGGCTTATCATACTTTTCATGTATGTCATACTTAGCCATTCTCTTCGGGTATCTAGAAGCAAAATGTCCTATCTTATTACAACAAAAACATTTCAAGGGCAACTTTCCATCATACTTACCGACACCTTTAGGCAATCTCTGGGCAATCAATGCTTCAAGCTCATCAAGCTCTCTCTCTTGCTCTGTTATTTCTCTTCTTTCTCTTTCGTACCTAGATATCCTGCACTCATCAGGATCATATTTCTGCTTATCGGATACAGATGTTGATGCTCTAAATGTTGTCTCAGACTTTCCATGTGATTCTCCAAATTCTCTTAGCTCAAATGCAACAAGTTTTCCAACCAACATATCTCTTATTACTATAGTCACACTCTTGATCTCGTCAATAGCAACAACCTTATGTTTATAAGCATGAGGCAAATATCTCAGCACCGTAGCAACAATCTCATCTTCCTCAATCTTTCCACTGACACACTTTATACCAAGGATAGGTTCATTCACCTTAGCCATGTATGAATGTATGTTCTCATCATCTCCCATCTTCAATGTCACTTACTTTCCTTTCAAACTCTACAACTTAGCAACTTTCACTTGACTATCACCTTCATACATGATCTCAAGCTTCTCCCTAGTCTCATGTGCGGTCTAAAGTCCCATTACATTTGTCATTTCAGAATCAGTTAGGGTACTAAGCAATGCTTCCTTCGCTCTAATGTTATTTTCTTCTTCCTTAGCCTCATTAGGAGTGGATGGTCCATTTTGAGGAACAACATAGACATTCTTAGTAATCTTCCAGTAATCCTCTCCAACACATTTCAAGTCCACCTCCATCTGACTCTTCCATATAGTATAGTTTTTTCCATTAAACCTCAGATTGTCCTTCTTGAAAAGAATACCTTGAGCTGCCATCTCGGATCTCCTCAAGCGATTAAGCTTCTATCGAAGGATCTATCTCTGATACCAATTGTTGGAAGCAATCAAGAATGAAGACTGAGAGGGTGGGGGGGGAGGGGGTGAATCAATCATCACCGGATCTCCTCAAATTAAACTCTGAAACATAAACTGATAAATTGCAATAATAAACAGATAAGCAAATTAACAACACAACACCAAGATTTTTGACGTGGAAAACCTGGTTAAGGGAAAAACCATGGTGGGAACCTACCCACAGTAAGATGATACTCTACAGCAGTATGTGAAAATATTACAAAGGGGAATGCACATGCATTCAGGCACACTACCTAAAGATCACTACTCAAAAGATATTTGTCTGGAAGGCTACAACCCTCAGGGAAGTTTCACTAACTTACAATATGATTCGAACTACAATTCGGAAGAAATGAACTGCAATGATAACATCTACAAATGCCCGATGACAGTTCCAGTTGAGCACAATTGTTTGATCTGCAACACTAATCTCACCTCAACACTTCACTGAATGATAAATATCTTGTTCGCACATTCACCCCTCTCTAATAATGTAGACACAATACTGACACCAAAACTAAGTGAATAACTCACCTATATATACAATTCATCAACCTTGATAACAAGGTCAGATAAACCCTCAACCCTCAACTCACAATTACAAAGACTACATTACACGATACAACAATCAATCATCATACCAATATAATGATTTACATTACATAGCATGGACCTAATTCAAATTTCCAACTGATCACATCAACCGAAAATCACGCTAAGATCAACCGCAACACGCTACACCGTCAGAAATACCACATAACACGAAAATCAATACCAGTTGACAAAAACCACCAAAAAATCACACAACAATCAATGTGGATTTCCAAAACAAATAGGACACAACTAGGAAACATGAGCAATCACGTTAGAACCATCACCAACAACTGCACCAACACCACTTATCAAATCGTCATCGATCAACATCAGAAAGCTCAAGAACACAACCAATCGGCAATTGTCATAAAGAAGATAACTTGTGGGGCACCAAATCATGAACCATCTAAAATGAAGATACACAAGATCATCACAAATAATATCCCAAAACCTCAGTACAAGATTTGATCACACCGGAATATACCAGAGAAAATACTAGATTCTGCAAAACAGTGATCAACATAACCAAACTACAAAACCGGATCATAATATCTCCCCAAACTCACCGGAATAAACCACATGAATATGTTGGCATCAATGACAACAACATATCCTTGCAGCAATAATGAACAACCATATCCAACAACTCCAACAAGGAGATCTAGAACAAGTTGTGTTACACATATGAAGGTGATCCTAAGACAAAGCAAGATAAGTTGATGAATCTGAAATAGAAATATGAATGCTTGAGAATGATAGATGATAAAAGTATTGAGAACTACATAAACAGAGTGAATGATATTTGTAGACACCTTAAAATGTCTCATTAATCATGTACTAATTATTCGTCTAATTAGTTAAATAATTCTTTAATTCTTTAATTAAGTTAATTAATCTTATTCTTCTAATTTCGTATTTCCTCATAATCTTACTAATTATTCTATTTTCTATTTCTATCATCATTTAATTATTTTAACCATTTTATTATTTAATTAATTCCGATTAATTCCCTAATTTAAATAATCTTTATTATTTAAATAAATCAATTCTCAATTTCTATCTCTAATCATCTAATCATTCAACCCTTTTCTAAATATTAATTAAATATTTATTATTTAATTAATTATGATTTAATCCTTTAAATTAGATAATCTAATTAAATTCCATTTCTAAATAATTAAATTGTTTCTTTAAATTATTTAATTAACTAATTAATTCTTCAATTTCCAAATCCCCAAATTCTAATTTCATTTAATTTCATATTCTTCTAATTTATTTCAAATTCAATTACATGTGCATGATTTCAAAAACCAAATTGAAAATCAAAGTTAAGTTCTAAAAATATTCAAATACTAAATTGATTAAATAAATTCAATTATTTGAATAAATATCATGCAAAGATTAAATTGAAAATCTAAGTCTAAATGCAATCACATGCTAAATTAATTAATTAATTAAATCATTTATCTCTTCAACTTCTATTTCCATCTTTCAGTTAGCTTTTTCTAAATTAAGCTCTCAGTGTCATCCTCTTTATTTCCTCCAATCATTCTTTTTCTTCCTTCAGTCAGCTTTTTCTCAATCAGTGGACTCAATTAATCTATTCAATCTATTGAGTTTCACTCCTACAATCAGCAGTTCAACTATCAATTTTCATGTGAGCTCACCTGAGTTCCACCTCTTGATCAATCTATTCCACCTTTCAATCAATCTCATTCAATTTTCTATAAATTGAGCACCCAATCTCCATTTTCAAGAATCGCGAACTTTGAATCTTTGTGTCACTTGCAGGTTACCAGCGCAATATCTGAGAGCCATCATACCACAGAGAGGAGAAGAGCAATGGAAGCAATATGCGATCTTGGGATAGGGAGTTTTGATTTGATTTGATTATTTTAATTTCTATTAGCTTGATTGTGTTATTTCATTGTCTTATTTGTTAGATTCTTTGGTTAGAAGAGATTTGTGATTTCCCTTTTGCTTCTAATTGATTACTTGTTTTTAAGATGAATTTTACATGTATGCATTTTGGTGAACCCGACATGAAGTAACAACAATTTAACCTTCATTATTTTTCTGTGTGATTTTTGTAGATTGTGCGTTTTTTTCATTTTTTTTGCAGGTTGCATGAATTTCGAGAAAAGATTTTTCCGTCACGTAATCGAGCATTCATCGTCGCGCAATCGCATAAACAATATCATGCATTCGACCCTTCGGGGTCACGCATTCGTTCTGATAGGGTCACGCAATCGCCCTGTCCAGATCGTGCAATCGCCCTTTCCAAATCACGCATTCGCAGGAAGCTTTGTTGTTTAATTTTTTCTTCCGTCTGTTATCTATTCTGTTTAATTATGTCTTAAATTTGGTTAATTTGGGATCAAATTGATTTTTATTTTATGATTTGATTAATACAGTTTATGGCAAGAAAAGTACAGTTCAGGATTTCAGGTGCAAGAAGGACGAAACAACAAAGAAGAGAAGCCAAATGCTATCAAAAGGTTCTCCAGGCAGAAAAATTGATACAGGATTCAGAAGAACAACCGGCCTTAGACAAATATAATAGCCTAGTTCTTTCTTATCAAGTTAAATATGATCTAATCAATATTGAATGGATGATGAGAGATTTGGCTAGGGCTTCACAATTGGTTTTACAGGTTCCTGATCGGATTTAGTTTCCTTTTATTTTTTATTTTTTAACTTTTGTTGTTGTCTGCCTTCTTTCACACAATCGACCTGTTAGTGCTACGCAATCGACCAGATATCGTCATGCATTCGGTCTGTCAGATTTACACATTCACTCTATCAGATTCACGCATTCGTTCTGTAAGTATTGTAGACACCCAAAAATTGTCCTATCTAATTAAATAAATATTTTTTATTTATTTAATTATTTTAGCCTAATTCCTCTATTAGTTAAATAAATCTTTATTTATTTAATTAATTCATTTATCCTCTTCTAGCCTTATTTCTCATTTAAATAAATACATTTATTTATTTAAATTATCATTTTCCTAAATTAAATAAATATCTTATTTATTTAATTGATCCCACTTCTTCTATTAATTAAATAAATCTTTGTTTATTTAATTAATTCATTAACCTTTTATACCTATGACACATGTCATTCATCTCTTAATTCCTACACTACCTACCCTCTCATTATTTTCTTATTTTCTCTACCTACCCTCTAATCCTAGCCGACCATTTATCTTTTACACCTCTCAATCTTATCCCTCCATTTCTTATAGTGTCTTATATATAAGAAGATGCTTCCTTCATTATCAAGCCTGACTCCTCAACGACTACTCAACTACACTAGCATTCAAACTTTCATATGCGATCTAGCTATCAACCACATTTATGTTCTTTGTTGAGCTCTTGTGCACATATAAAATTTGAGAGCAAATTTATCAAGCAAGATCAATGGAGATAGGAAGAATGGAGATCCAAACCCTATTGGACATGTGATGGTATAATATTTGTGATTTCATTTGATTTGCATTGTCTTAGGTAATCTTCATATGTTATGGTGGATCTTTATTGTTGTTAGGCTAGGGTTTTGTGGTTGAATTCATTTAGTCTTCCAATATTATTGTTTCTACTTTTCAATTCTTGACAAAATCTTGAGAGACACTTCTGTCCCTACTGATCTGAACGTGGACCAATTTCAAGCCATGGTGGGATACCTTTCCGTTCCACACTCCCTTACATTTACAGAAGCTGATGATGCCTCCATGAGCCAACCACATAATGCACCTTTACACATTGAAGCCTTCCTACACAAACATCGAATAAAACGAGTCCTAATAGATGGAGGAGTGGGTCTAAACATTTGTACATTGAGCACTATTAAACAATTGGGATATTCAGACAAAGTTGTGAATGCTACAAACAAAATTACCATCAAGGCATATGATGATGAAGAGCGTTCATCCAAAGGCACAGTCACCTTACCTCTCAGAGTTGGGCCAATTACAAAGGATGTGGTTTGTCAAGTCCTAGACTTGGATCTCACATACAATATATTGCTAGGACGTCCTTGGATTCATGAGATGAGGGCAGTCCCATCTACATACCACCAATGCATTAAGTTTCCTCACAATGGAGTTGAAATAACGGTTAATGGTGATCCTAATCCATTTATATACTACAATAACTTGAGACAAAAAACTGAGATGATCATTCCAAGTAATAGGGAAGTTGTCCCTTCTTCTGCATACATTGATCCTGAATCATTAAAACCTTCGACATCAAAATAAGCATAGATCAAAGAATGGTTCAAGTTTAAAGACATGGGATGTGGTGAGTATACCTTACATGTTTATCAACTCCCACTATCTCCTAACACATTTTGTCGACAGGAACAACCTACAAACAATTTGCAAGGAATTGGGTATGAACCACCTAGTGTTGTGGCTACTAAGTCTGAATGTAAATCTCCTATAGTGGTGCAAGAAACTCTTGATATCAATAGTCCTAAGAGTGGTTCCAAGGAAGAATCTATTGATCATATCGCCAACTCTCTTGATAACTCACATAGATTTACCATATCATCCACTCATTCCATTTCTACTTCTTTCCCAGACTTGGATCAATAAGAATCAGAAAAGCCCTTACTCATTGGGGATAAAAAATCAAGCTTTGAAAAGAAAAATCTGAAAGTCAAAAATAAAGAGAAGTTCTTCAGTCCAAATCAAAATCAAAATCTATTGGACTCTGAAAAAATCAAAGTCAAGGATAAAAATCCTATGAAAGAAAAAGAGAAAGAGATGATCTCCCCTAATATCAAAATAAATGGGGGCAAAAGTTCTAAAATTCCAACTCAAAAAGAATACTGGTTGATCCCAAGTCTCCATCATATCATGATACTTTCACTTCTTTTCACAGTCATAAGCCTTCATCACTCAACCACTTGTTCCATACATCCTTTCCCTTGTGGCGATATATCATGGACCTTTAATGGAGTTTCCTCAAGCGACTTTGTTATCAGGGATGCCCAAACTTCTTAGGTGACACGCATATGGGCCTACGTAGCTCACACACTAGTAATTCTATCTCAGTTCCTTTAACAAGGAAGACAATCACTCAAGCTACACATCATTCAGTCAATGAACAATGCAACTACAATCATAAGGTTAAGCCTCACAGATCTGAGGTGGGTGACTTATTTATCAGAAAAAATCCTAAAAATCAGCAAGACAGAGAGAAGAAGGGCAAGTTCGAACCAAATTGGCTTGGTCCTTACATCATTACAACAATGTATGGATCTGGTGCATATCAACTTTCAACCCAGAGGGCGAACCTTTGGAGGATCCTACCAACAACATGTGCCTTCGTACGTTTTACACATAGCTCTTCAGACTATCCTAGTTCAAAAATACAACAAAATTCAAAAAAATTGAAAAAAAAAAAAAAGTAAAGAAAAAAACATTTCGTCCAACGGTGAAAACCACTTTGGTGGCACCTTGGGAAAGTACCATGGTGAAAAATGGGTCACTAGCGCCATGCATAGAGACATTGCTCCTCCCTCCTTCAGGATTCACTTTCATCCCATCACTTTGCACACACTCACAACCTGTCTGTTCATAATAAACTTACCCATTCCCATCATGGCTTGTTATTGATCTACCTAAGATTGGTTAGCCATTCATAATAACCCCCTTTTCACCCCTTTCCATCCATAATAAATCATCTCCTATCTGTGGCTAAGGAAAATCCTACGTCTAGTGATGGGTGTGGAACTGAGAACATCACACGTTCTGAGGAGTACAGTTTGTTCCATTTTTCTTCAATTTATCCGCGCACAATCCACAATAAAGCAACACTTGCATCGCCAATCCACAATAAAGTTCCATCTTCTCCATAATAAAGTATCAGTTTCATGGATTCAGTTAGTTTCATATGAGACACAACAACAACAATGGGCTTCAACAAATCAAATCTTTCAACAGACTCAGACAACATTATGGTTGAGTGCTATCTATCCTTTTGTGAAAGTAAACATTGTGACTACAATCAAATAGACTTATACAAGTGACAAGAGACACTTAACTTAAGGACTAAAGTGAATGTTGGTGTCGAGTCTTGGTTTTCTTTTGATTTTATCTTTTGGTGACATGTCTTTTAGCTTTTCCAGGATGTCTCTGACTAGAGATTTTATCTCCAGGATGTCTTTGACTAGAAAGGCAAGGATGGGGTATCGTCACCTATTTTCCTTTGCTGTCTGTGGATTGTCTCTTAGTAATGCTATGACTTGTCCAACAATATGAGGACACTGTGAGTCTAGTGTGAACTAGGGCATTTCTTGTTTGCAACTGTCTTATCTCCATGCAAACAGGTACAATGACTTTTCGGGTCGAACATATGCCTCGATTGTCATAACCTATTTGCCATAATAAATCTCAATGATGATAATGCACAAGAAACTCTTTCACTTTAATATCTTCTATCTTCCATCCCCCTTTCTTGATTAACCTCCATCATCCTTCTTGAGTCCGGGTAGCCTGCTATCACATGACTGAGTATAATGACACGCCAAAAATATTTGCATTTCATGTAGTTACACCTGCATTACCACATATTAAGCATTTCATACATACATACATACATACATACATATATCACAATTACATCACATCCTGCACACAACACATGTTAGCACATTCTATATACATTCACATTTGCATCATGCATAACATATAAAAACATAAAAAATAAAAAATATTGCATTTCATTATGTACATATTTTCATCCATATCATAACCATCACATAGAAACATACATCATGAAACATAACCATCACATAGAAACATACATCATGAAACATCTCATCACATAGGTACACATGCATATAGCTGCTGCAAGGATGAATCTCATATATATATAATCATAAGTGTCATGATACAATGATGTCAAAATCACATGGCTACAATCACCCGAAGGTGTCATCATACAAAATGGTACAAAATTAATACATAGGGAGCCCTCTATGGCTATGATGAACTCCCTCCCTCAGAGCCGCCTGGCCTCGACGGATTCTGAGCCCTGGAAGGACCTGCCCCAGGATCATCTCTCTTGTCCCCTTTGTCTGGTGGTGGTGGAGGACCCATGACCCCACCGCTCAATGCCTGTCTCCTGTCCCTCCCTCCAGTAGTCGTCGTTGTCTGCGATGGTCTACGGAAGCTCCTAGCCTGCTGCTCTAGTAGCACTTCTCCATAGTATAGGTCTCTCCAGTAACCTATCTCCTCCCCGGCTCGCAGAACATAGGCATATCTAGCTTCTGTGTCCTTTGATGCCTGTCTCCCTACCCTCAGTGCTGTCTTAGCCTCCATATAGCGCTGAATAGCCTGATCCCTCTCCCACGCAGTATCCCTCAGTTGTCTCCTGAGCCTATCCCTCTCGCGCTTGAGATCCTGGATCTCATCTGCCTGTCCCTGGCAGATCTCCCTCAACTCCAACAACTCATCCTCCTCCTCTCCCTCCTCACCCTGTGGCTGCTCCTATGGCTGCCCCTGGCCCTATCCCTGTCCCTGTACCTGTCTGGGAACCTGTGCTGTTGGCACCTGTAAAGGCAATCCACCTCTACCCCTCACTATGTGAACCTGCCGAGCCTGCCTCTCCTCTCCACCCTCCCTTTGCGGAGCCACTCTCCTCTCTCCTACAACACCCTGCCTCCTTCGTCGGCTTCTACCTCTACCATCTCCATCATCATCCCCATCGCCTCCCCCATCTCCATCTATCAGCTCCCCTGGATCTGTCAACCATGGAAACGGATGCTCAGCCCAATATGCAGTATACTCTGCATCCATCCCTGCATCCTCTATCTCTGGCCACATATCCCAAGGCAAGGGAATCATCTCTACTAGCTGCATAACTACCTGATCATACGACAACAATGGCCCGAAGTGCGCCTGATCCCTCACTGTCCGAGCATACATCCCGAAACCCCGTGGCAACCGTTGTATCCTATCGAACTGCCTGCCCACCCTGTCCACCAACTGCCTCTTAAGCACATATAGCGTCTGCCCAATCAGATACCTGCTCCTGAATGTATATGGCAGCTCCACTGCATCATCCTCCCACTCCTCGCACTCTCGGTATGACCTCCATACTACATTGTCAATCTCATCAATGACCCTGTGCCAGTACTCTAATCTCCCAATCTGCGGCTGCGATGTAATCATGTCATATAGATGCACAAAACTGCACCCATGGCCCCTGCCTCTGAAATGAATCAGTCGTGTCACCGGCAGATGCTCATAAGCCCACACCTGCAACAATGTCACTCTGTAGCCTAATCCTATTGATCCATGGTATACAAATTGATGAAGCTCATAATACAAAAGTGCCAGCAGACACGGTCCCCATGCAAATTTGGTATGTTGTGTCACCAGTGTCTCCAGTGTACTCCCTCAGCCCACAACCAATCCCTGTGTCACCCTATCCAAACAGAGGAACCCACTGATCACTCCTGCCAATACTACTGGTAGTGCTAATCTTGTCTGTGTCATCATGTCCCATGTCACGTGTCCAGCCCTCATCTCCAATCCCGGATCCTGGAACACTTGTCTCAGTGCATCCTTGTCTCCGTCTCGATCATAGAGTACTAACTCCCCATCTATTGGTATCCTCAGAATCCTGTACACATCCTCTAAGGTGGCTGTCATCTCACCCATCGACAAATGAAAACTACAAGTCTCTGAGTTTCATCTCTCAGCCAGCGCAGTCAGCAACCCCATGCTCGCCCGAAACTCAGGCACATACAAAATATGTCTCAAGCCCATAACCTCAATCGCTTCCCTATCCTCAAATGTCAACTCTGGTCGTAAACTCTGAGTCGATGGGAATCTCTCCCGTGACTCTAGCATAGGTAGATCCTCTTACAGTCAAGCAAATCAACTGTGTTAGCCAAAGTGGCATTCCCTGTTCATCACAAAATGTTGCTTATTATCCTAGTGCTTATATCTATCATATGGAACTCTCCCCTAGTGACACTCACTGTTCATCACAAAGTGTTGTTGTCTATCCTAGTGGTACTCCCTGTTCATCACAAAGTACTATGTATTTTGCACTCCCTGTTCATCACAAAGTGTAGCTCTTTTTAGTACTCCATGTTCATCACAAAGTGCCTCGATCTATCCTATCCTAGGGCTCTGCTTGAGTGTATCTTCTTGAGTAGTTTCCTGATTGGCAACGTATGTTCTATCACAGAATTGTCAATCCTAGCCCTATCTGCTATCCTAGTCTTCCTTAGAGGACCCGCTTGAGTGTATCCTCTTAGCAGCTTATCCAATTGACAGCGTATGTTCATCACAGAACTGTCGATTCGACCTAGAAGACATAAACGCACATTTAAGTTATAAACGCCCTTTTGCTCTGCACAGATGCACCTAACATACATAGACACACCTTCTTTGCACAAACACACCCATATAGCACAAACGCGCCTGCACAACACAGACGCGCTTGCATCTGACACAAACGCCTTTGCATTCATAGACGTGCCTAGCACAAACACAGATGCACCTAGCCAACCCAAACACGCCTAGCACCAGCACAGACGCGCCTTAGAATTTTTTTACCCCTGCTTGACATATCTAAAATGCATTAAATGCGCTACCTAACATGCATTTATGACAATATTTATTGCAATAAAGTACAAGAAGGTTTCGTGGTACTTACCGGCTCTCATGCATCTACTGGCCTCTGATATCGACGAACGCAATTGAATCTGTGAACCAATGCCATCGCTGCTGACTGTTGTTGCTCTATTCTCTCTCTGCACTCTGATCTCTTGGATGTGTGGATGACAATGAGGATGTTTTCCCCTCATGGTCTATCTTAAAAACTACCCTAGCCCTAGTCTCCCGAGTCAGTCTTCTTTATCCTGTGACTCTGTCACTTTATCCTATCCGGTCAGTCCATTCTACCCTTTATTTCTTATGGAGAGATTGTCTGTGATCTTTTCAAACATTTTTATCCAATCTCTCGAGGGGGCATATCATTCCCATCTTGGGGCAACTTTGTATCAATTCATATTATCTTCTTTGAAACAACGCGACAAGCTGCATTGTCTCAAAGAGGGGCAAAATGTAGACACCTAAAATTGTCCTATCTAATTAAATAAATATTTTTATTTATTTAATTATTTTAGCCTAATTCCTCTATTAATTAAATAAATCTTTATTTATTTAATTAATTCATTTATCCTCTTCTAGCCTTATTTCTCATTTAAATAAATACGTTTATTTATTTAAATTATCATTTTCCTAAATTAAATAAATATCTTATTTATTTAATTGATCCCACTTCTTCTATTAATTAAATAAATCTTTGTTTATTTAATTCATTAACCTTTTCTACCTATGACACATGTCATTCATCTCTTAATTCCTACACTACCTACCCTCTCATTATTTTCTTATTTTCTCTACCTACCCTCTAATCCTAGCCGACCATTTATCTTTTACACCTATCAATCTTATCCCTCCATTTCTTATAGTGTCTTCTATATAAGAAGATGCTTCCTTCATTATCAAGCCTGACTCCTCAACGACTACTCGACTACACTAGCATTCGAACTTTCATATGCGATCTAGCTATCAACCACATTTTCGTTCTTTGTTGAGCTCTTGTGCACATATAAAATCTGAGAGCAAATATATCAAGCAAGATCAATGGAGATATGAAGAATGGAGATCCAAACCCTATTGGACATGTGATGGTATAATCTTTGTGATTTCATTTTATTTGCATTGTCTTAGGTAATCTTCATATGTTATGATGGATCTTTGTTGTTGTTAGGCTAGGGTTTTGTGGTTGAATTCATTTAGTCATCCAATATTGTTGTTTCCACTTTTCAATTCTTGACAAAATCTTGAGAGAAACTTTGTCCCTACTGATCTAAACGTGGACCAGTTTCAAGCCATGGTGGGATACCTTTCCGTTCCACACTCCCTTACATTTACAGAAGTTGATGACGCCTCCATGAGCCAACCACATAATGCACCTTTACACATTGAAGCCTTCCTACACAAACATTGAATAAAACGAGTCCTAGTAGATTGAGGAGCGGGTCTAAAAATTTGTACATTGAGCACTATTAAACAATTGGGATATTCAAACAAAGCTGTGAATGCTACAAACAAATTACCATCAAGGCATATGATGAAGAGCGTTCATCCAAAGGCATAGTCTTTTGCATTATCATCCATATTAGTTACATAGTCCTACATTATCATATATGTCATCATCTAGACCTCATATATGTCTGCGTTCATTGTCAGTTATAGATTCATAGCATGTGCCTTCATGGGTCTCCCAGGTGATGGTTTGCTCCCCTTCGAACAACCTAATTTAGTTCCAAACGATGGTCAACAAGAAATCATTGATGGTTTAGCTAACTTAGCTTGGGATTTGAGAAGAAGTGCACCTCAATATATAGGAGTCATACACGAGATAAACATTGAGTCTAGGATTTCCCGTATAATTGATAGAGAGATTGAGGTTGAACAACTTCATCAACAAATGGAAAGACTTGCATTAGAGAAATCTAGAAATGCTTCAAAAGGTCTCACGTCAAAATCCTCAATAGAGAGTCTAATATAGCCTTGCATTTACGTCTACAGTCTAGGGTTAAGTCATCGTTTTGGATAGAACCACCCTCATATAAGCAATTTTAGATGCCCTTCACAAGGTCACAGAAAGCGAAAGGAATAATGGACCCAGACAACACACAGTCTATAAACCCTACTTGGAACATGGACATGTCAATAGGTCAACACTCTGGTACACAGACAATGTCCACCATAAACAAATTACAATAGCATTTGACAAAGGAAGAAATTGAGTCCCCTTAGAAAGACCCACATGTCCTCATGATCCTAGATGCACTTATACATAGCGATAGGGACAAGTATCTTTCGTTGTTAATACAAAATGGGGCAAAACTACCTAAGGATTTTGATGTCACAAAGATTTTACCACCAGGAAAAAATTTAGGTCAAGATAACAGTCAAACACCACCCTTGACACAAATACAAGCAACAACCTCCAGTTTTCCTCAAAATGTACCTATCCAGACAAATGTCAACACAAATGCAAACTTTCAAACAAGTGTGTCATCTTCGGCGATCAATGCTAGTATACCATCACAAAGCACATCGATAATGTATACGGTGAAAATGGATAACAACAATGATGAAAGACTAAATGAATTCAACCACAAAACCCTAGCCTAACAACAACAAAGCTCCACCATAACATATGAAGATTACCTAAGACAATGCAAATCAAATGAAATCACAAAGATTATACCATCACATGTCCAATAGGGTTTGGATCTCCATTCTTCCTATCTCCATTGATCTTGCTTGATATATTTGCTCTCAGATTTTATATGCACAAGAGCTCAACAAAGAACGGAAATGTGGTTGCAAGTAGGATCGCATACGAAAGTGCAAAGCGTAGTGTAGTCAATTGATCAAGTAGTTAGTTAGGGTTGATAATGAAGGAAACATCTCCTTATATAGAAGACACTATATGAAATGGAGGGATAAGATTGAGAGGTGTAAAAGATAAATGGTCGGCTATGATTAGAGGGTAGGTAAAGAAAATAATAAAATAATGAGAGGGGTAGGTAATGTATGAATTAAGAGATGAATGACATGTGTCATAGGTAGAAAAGGCTAATGAATAAATTAAATAACTAAAGATTTATTTAATTAATAGAGGAAGTGGGATCAATTAAATAAATAAGATATTTATTTAATTTTAGGAAAAAGGATAATTTAAATAAATAAATGAATTTATTTAAATGAGAAATAAGGCTAGAAGAGGATAAATGAATTAATTAAATAAATAAAGATTTATTTAATTAATAGATGAATTAGGCTAAAATAATTAAATAAATAAAATATTTATTTAATTAGACATGACAATTTTAGGTGTCTACATTTTGCCCCTCTTCGAGACAATGCAGCTTGTTGCGTTGTTTCAAAGAAGATAAGATGAACTGATACAATGTTGCTCCAAGATGGGAATGATATACCCCCTCAAGAGATTGGATGAAAATGTCTGAAAAGATCGCAGACAATCTCTCGATAAGAAAGAAAGGGTTAGAATGGACTGACCGGATAGAGTGACAAAGTCACAGGATAAAGAAGACTAACTTGGGAAACGAGGGCTAGGGATAGGGCTAAGGTAGTCTATAAAATAGACCATGAGGGGAGTACCTCCTCATTGTCATCCACACATCCATGAGATCAGAGTGCCGAGAGAAAATAGAGCAGCAGCAGTTAGCAACGATGGCATTGGTTCACAGATTCAATCGCGTTCACTGATTTCAGAGGCCAGTAGATGCAGGAGAGCCAGTGAGTACCGCAAAACCTCCTTGTACTTTTTCGCAATAAATGTTGTCATTAATGCATGCTAGGTAGTGCAATAAATGCATGTTTAGGGAATGTCAAAAATGTCCAAAAACGTCGAGGCGCGTCTGTGCTAGTGCCAGGCGCGTCTATGTTGGCTAGGCGCGTCTGTGTTTGTGCCAGGCGCGTCTATGCTGGGAAAAGCGTCTATGCCAAATGTGAGCGCGTCTGCATTGTTCAGGCGCGTTTGTGAAATGTGGGCACGTTTGTGCAGGACAGACGCGTCTGTGCAACGCAGGTGCATTTATGCAGTCTCTAAGCATGTTTATGTCATGAAGGCGCATTTATGTCTTCAAGGTCAAATCGACAGTTCTGTGATGAACATACATTGTCGATTGAATAAGCTGCTGAGAGGATACACTCAAGCAGGTCCTCTAGGGAAGACTAGGATAGCAGATAGGGCTAGGATTGACAATTATGTGATAGAACATATGTTGCCAATTAGGAAACTACTCAAGAGGATTCACTCAAGCAGAGGCCCTAGGATAGGATAAGTCAAGGCACTTTGTGATGAACATTGAGTACCAAGACATAGTACTTTGTGATGAATAGTGAGTGCCAAACATGTAGTACTTTGTGATGAACATGGAGTACCACTAGGATAAACAACAACACTTTGTGATGAACAGTGAGTGTCACTAGAATAGAAGCAACACTTTGTGATGAACAGTGAGTGTTACTAGGATAGAGTACCATACACATTTAGATAAAAAGTAGCATTTTGTGATGAACAGTGAATGCCACTATGACTGACATGATTGATTTGCTTGACTACAGGAGTATTTTCTAATGCTGGAGTTGCGAGAGAGATTCCCGTTGACTTAGAGGTTACGACCAGAGTTGACATTTGAGGATAGAGCTACCATTGAGGGCATGAGTTTGCGATACATAATGTATGTGCCTGAGTTTCGGGCGAACATGGGTTTGCTGACTGCGCTAGCTAAGAGATGGCACTCAAAGACGTGCACTTTCTATTTGCCAATGGGTGAGATGACAGTCACCTTAGAGGATGTTTACAGGATTCTGTGGATACCGATCGATGGGGAGCTGATTCCCTATGATCGAGACGGAGACAGGGAGGCCCTGAGACAAGTGTTTTAGGATCTAGGCTTAGAGATGAGAGCTAGACACATGGCATGGGACATGATGACAGCGACAGGACTAGCACTACCAGCAGTGTTAGGGGGAGTGATCAGTGGGTTCTTGTGTCCAGACAGGGCGACACAAGGGTTGGCTGTGGGCTGGGGGAGCACCTTGGAGACACTGGTTACACAGCACACCAGATATGCCTGGGGACCGTATGTGCTGGCACACTTGTATTATGAGCTACATCAGTTTGTGTATCATGGATCCATAAGATTGGGCTGCGGAGTTACATTGCTGCAGGTATGGGCCTATGAGCATCTGCCAGTTACCTAACTGATACACTTCAGGGGCAGGGGTCATGGATGCAGCTTTGTTCATATGTATGATATGATTACCTCATAGCCACGGATTGGCCGGTTGGAGCATTGGCGTCGAGTCCTGGATGAGATCGACACTATGATATGGAGGTCGTACCTTGGGTGTGAGCAGTGGGAGGAGGACGCAGTGAATCTACCTTATACTTTCCGGAGTAGATATCTGATTGGGTGGACACCCTATGTATTGGAGAGACAGCTGATTGACAGGGTATGCAGGCAGTTTAGCCATATTCAGCGGATGCCACGGGGTTCCGGGATGTATGCTCAGACAGTTTGGGATCAGGTACACTTTGGGCCATTATTGTCGTATGATCAGGCTGTGACGCAACTAGTGGAGATGGTGTCAATGCCATGGGATATGTGGCCAAAGATTGAGGATGCAGACATGGATGCAGAGTACACAACGTATTGGGCTGAGCATCCCTTTCCACAACTGACAAACCCAGGGGAGCTTTTAGATGGAGATGGTGGTGGGGATGAGGATGATGATGGAGATGGTGGGGGGAGAGGCCGACGGAGGAGGTGGGGTGCTATTGGAGAGAGGAGGGTGGTTCCACGGAGAAAGGGTGGGGAGGAGAGACAGGCTCAGATGGTGAGGGGTTAGGGTGGATTGCCACTACAGGTGCCAGCAGCATAGGGTCCTAGATAGGTGCAGGGATAGGGGCAGAGGCAGGTACAGGTACAGGCACCAGTACAGGGAGAGGCACAGGGGCCCAAGGAGGAGGAGGATGAGCTAGTTGAGCTGAGGGAGATCTGCCAAGGACAGGCAGATGAGATTCAGGACCTAGAGAGGGAGACAACTAGGCTCAGGAGACGACTGAGGGAGACAAAGCATGAGCGAAATCAAGTTATCCAGCGCTATACTGAGGCTGAGACAACACTGAGGGTTGGGAGGCAGGCGACAGAGGATGCAGGGGCTGGATATGCCTATGTTCTATGTGCAGGGGAGGAGATAGGTTACTGGCAAGACCTATACTACGGGGCAATGCCACCAGAGCAGCGGGCGAGGAGCTTCCGCAGACCATCACGGACAGCGACGACTATGGGAGGGAGCCAGAGGAGACAGGCGTCCAGCGGTGGGGTTATGGGTCCTCCACCACCACCAGATAGGGGGGGTAGGAGAGATGATCCTGGGGCGGGTCCTTCTAGGGCTCAGACTCTGTCGAGGCAAGGCAGCTTCGAGGGAGGGAGTTCATCATAGCCGTAGAGGGCTCCCTATGTATCAGTGTTGTACCATGTTGTATTATGATGCAGACACCTTCGGGTGATTTGTAGCCATATGATTTTGACATCATTGTATCATGACACTTTATATATATATATATATATATATATATATATATATATATATATATATATGAGATGATTCATCTTTGCGGAAGCTATATGTATGTGTACCTATATGATGAGATGTTTCATGATGTATGTTTTTATGTGATGGTTATGATATGGATGCAAATATGTACATGATGAAATGCAATATATATATATATATATATATATTTTATTTTATTTTATTTTATTTTTTCTTTTATGTTTTATATGTTATGCAAATGCAAATGTGAATGTATGAAATGCAAATGTGAATGTATGAAATGCCAATGAATATGACAATGCAAATGATTATTTACACGATGAAAATGTAAAATGTGCTAATATGTGTTGTGTGCAGAATATGATGCAATTGTGATATCTATATGTATGTATGAAATGCTTAATATGTGGTAATGCAGGTGCAACTACATGAAATGCAAATGTTTTTGGCGTGTCATTATACTCAGTCGTGTGATATCGGGCTACACGGACTTAGGAAGGACGATGGAAGTCAATCAAGAAATGGGGATGGAAGATAGAAGATATGAAAGTGTAAGAGCTTCTTGTGTGTTATCATCATTGAGCTTTATTATGGCAAAATAGGTTATGACAATCGAGGCATATGTTCGACCCAGAAAGTCATTGTACCTATTTGCATGGAGATAAGACAGTTGAAGACAAGGAATGCCCCAGTTCACACTAGACTCATAGTGTCCTCATATCCTTGGACAAGTCATAGCATTACTAAGAGACAATCCATAGACAGCAAATAAAAATAGGTGACGATACCCCATCCTCGCCTTTCTAGTCAAAGACATCTTGGAAAGCTAAAAGACATGTCACCAGAAAGATAAAATTAAAAGAAAACCAAGACTCGACACCAACATCCACTGTAGTCCTCAAGTTTAGTGTCTCTTGTCACTTGTATAAGTCTTATTTGATTGTGGTCACAATGTTTACTTTCACAAAAGGATAGATAACACTGAACCATAATGTTGTCTGAGTCTGTTGAAAGATTTGATTTGTTGAAGCCCATTGTCGCTACTGTGTCTCATCTGAAACTGACTAAATCCATGAAACCGATACTTTATTGCGGAGAAGACAGAATTTTATTGTGGATTGTGATGCAAATGCTGCTTTATTGCGGATTGTGCACGGATAGACTAAAGAAAAGTGGAAGAAACTGTACTCCTTGAAACATGTGATGCTCTCAGTTCCACACCCATCACTAGACGTAGGATTTGCCTTAGCCAACATATAGAATCCAAATTATTATGAATGGAAAGGGGTGAAAAAGGAGGTTTATTATGAATGGCGAACCAATCTTGGGTAGATCAATAACAAGCCATGATGGGAATGGGTAAGTTTATTATGTATGAATAGGTTGTGAGTGTGTGCAAAGTGAAAGGATGAAAGCGAATCCTAAAGGAGGGAGGAGCAATGTCTCTATGCATGGTGCCAGTGACCCGGTTTTCACCATGGTACTTGCCCAGGGCACCACCGAAGTGGTTTTCACCGTTGGACGGATTTATTTCTCTTCACTTTTTTGATTTTTTTTTTTTTTTGTTGTATTTTTTAATTAGGATACTCTGAAGAGCTATGTGTAAAACCTGCGAAGGTGCATGCTGTTGATAGGATCCTCTAAATGTCCACCCTCTGTGGTTGAGAGCTGATATGCCCCAGATCCATATCCTGCTATAATGATGTAAGGACCAAGTCAGTTTGGTTCGAACTTTCCCTTCTTCTCTCCGTCTTGCTGATTTTTTGGGTTTTCTCTGAGAACCAAATCACCTACCTCAAATGTGCAAGGCTTGACTTTGTGATTGTAGCTGCGACTAATTCGTTGTTGATAAGCCTTGAGATGATTAAAAGCAGTTTGTCTTCGTTCATCCAATAGTTCAAGTTCTTGTAAGCGAGAGACTCTATAGGCTTCATCACTGATAATGTTTTGCAAAGAGACTCGTACAGAGGGTAGCTCGACCTCAATAGGCAAGATGGCTTTAGTGCTGTAGACAAGTGAATAGGGTGTAGCTCCTGTAGGTGTGCGGACACTTGTGCGGTAAGCCCAAAGTGCAGGATTAAGTTGGATATGTCAATTACGGCCAGCGTCGTCTACTGTCTTTTTTAAGATTTTAAGGATTGTTTTATTAGACGCCTCAGCTTGACCATTACCTTGGGGGTAATATGGTGTGGAGAAATGATGGGAAATATGGAAGTGGTCACAGAGTTCACGAACATCCTGATTTTTGAAGGGACGCCCGTTATCGGTGATAATGGAAACAGGAATACCGTATTGACAAATGATATAGTTGAGAATGAATGTAGCAATTTGTTTTCCAGTGACTTGTATGAGAGTCACGACTTTGATCCATTTCATGAAATACTCAATGGCAGTGATAATGAATTTATGACCGTTGGAGGATGGAGGGTGAATCTTGCCTATGAGATCGAGTCCCCACTGATAAAAGGGCCAAGGAGTCACAATTGGTTGAAGTTCTTGTGCTGGTGCATGAATGAGGTCTCCATGAAGTTGACATTGCTTACATTTCTTGACAAACTGATATGAGTCTTTTTCCATATTAGGCCAGTAATATCCAGTCCTGATAAGTTTCTTGGCTAAGGTAGGACCACTAGAATGTGGACCACATATCCCTTAATGTACTTCACATAACACAATCTGAGCTTCGTCACTTTTTAAACATCTAAGAAGAGTGCCATCTAGACCTCGACGGTATAGGATATCGGCTAAAATGATGTATCGAGAAGATTGGCGAATGAAAGTGCGACGTTGGTTATTAGATAGATCAAGAGGTAGGGTATTGTCACGAAGGTATGTGAAAATAGAACCATATAAATGGGACTTAGGACCCACAATACACATCATCTCAGTAGGAGTGATTTCATATGAAGGAACCAAAAGGTTATCCACCAAGAACTCATAGCGGGTCTCATTCGGAGGTAGATCGATCAGTGAAGCAATTGTAGCCATGACATCTGCGGCTCGATTCTTCTCTCTTGGTATCTGCTCAAAGTCTATCTTTGTGAAATGTTGTTTCAGGTCATCCACCATTCTTTTGTAAGGCATTAATTTCTCATCCTTTGTTTGGTAATCATCAGTTGCTTGACGAATTACAAGTTGAGAGTCCCCAAAAACATGAAGTTCCTGGATCTTCCACTGAATTGCAATCCGTAATCCAGTTGTTAATGCCTCATACTCTGCTATATTATTAGTGCACAGAAATGATAATCGATATGATTTTGGTATAGAATCCCCTTGAGGAGTTAAGAAGAGGATGCCAGCTCCTGCCCCATGCTGTGTGTATGAGCTGTCAAAGTATAATTGCCATGGTTTTGCATGTGACACTGTTAAAATGGATTCATCTGGAAATTCTAAAATTAGAGGAACATCATCTATCATGGGAGCATCTGCTAATTGATCTGCAATGGCTTGTCCTTTTATTGTTTTTCTGTCCACATACTCGATGTCAAATTCACTCAGGATCATTACCCATTTGGCTAGTCGCCCAGTAAGTGTTGCTTTATTGAGAAGGTATTTCAATGGATCGATCCTTGCAACCAACTTAGTCTTATGAGTTAGCATGTAATGTCGTAATTTTTACGAAACAAAGACCACAGCGAGACATGCACGCTCAATTGGTGTGTATTTTAGCTCATATCCCACCAATGTGCGACTGATATAGTATACTGCCTTTTCTTTGCCCTCAGCAACTTGTTGTGCCAAGAGTGCCCCCAGTGCTATTGGAGTAGCTGATATGTATAGTAATAGAGGCTGATCTGGAATTGGTGGCATCAAAACTGGCGGATTCAGAAGATAATCTTTGAGTATTTGGAAAGCCTATTGACAGCTATCATCCCATTTGAATTTGATGTTTTTATGTAGCAAGTGTTGAAAGGGATTACATTTATCTGCAAGTTGTGCTATGAATCTTCATATGGACTGGAGTCTCCCTTGCAAAGATTGAAGTTGACTGATATTTCTTGGTGGTTGTATCTCTAGGATGGCCTTGACTTTTGTTGGATCTGCTTCGATTCCTCTTTTTGATACAATGAATCCTAGGAGCTTCCTGGAGGTTACTCCAAAGACACGTTTCTTGGGGTTTAATCTTACTTTGTATTTTTCCAACCGATCAAAGACAACTGAAAGTATGTCCAAATGTGTATCTCTGTTTACTGATTTGCCCAAGAGGTCGTCAACATAATCTTCCACAGTAACGTGAATGAGATCATGAAAGATAGTAGTCATGGCTCTTTGATATGTAGCGCCTGCATTTTTTAGCCCGAAGGGCATGACATTCCAACAAAAAGTTCCCCAAGGATAAGTGAATGGTGTTTTGTGTTGATCCTTGGATGCAATCTTTATTTGATTATAACCAGAGAATCCATCCATCAACGATAACATTTCATGACCTGCTGTGAGATCTACAATCAAATCTATGTTTGGTAATGGGAAGTCATCCTTAGGACAAGCTTTGTTGATGTCTCTAAAATTTGTACATATTCTGATACTGCGATTTGGTTTACTGACAGGCACCAAGTTGGAGATCCATTCAGGATAATCAATTGGGCGTATGAATCTGACATCCAATAATTTCTCAAGTTCTGTTTTGACTAATAATGCCACTTGTGGATGCATCTTTCTTAATTTCTGTTTCACTGGTTTTGCCCCCGGTTTAACTGTCAAATGATGCATTACCAAATCCGGATCTAATCCAGGCATATCAGTTTATGACCATGCAAAGTTGATTTGTCATTCTGTGAAGAAACTTATGAATTTTGACCTTTCTGACTCTGTCAAAGATTGAGCCAGGAATATGTTGTGTGGAACCTCTTCTGTACCAATGTTTGTTTTGATAGTCTCCTCTACCAACATAGATGACTTTTCCTCATATGATGCTGGGAGAATGTCGAGCCTTCCATCTTCGGGTGCCTCAGAGAGGTTTTCACCCTCAAATACGTCCTTTCTTTTTACTTTTTTGGGGTCAGACAGTGCCACAGTGTGGTTTTCGCCATAAGACCATTGGTTTGTTTTTATTTTTATATTTTTGTGACTAGAAGGCCCGACACCCTCACCGAAATATGCCATGCTATTGAGTTCTATAGTGTATCCCGCTTTATGGTCCCCAGGGGGAAGATCATCTCGTATGCCAAGATAGTAAATAAAAGCTTCATCATTTTGGAATGTGTCAAACTGTGCAGGTCCTTCATGATCCCAGTCAATAAGTTGGTGGTGAACAAGGGGAAGGCCTTTGATGTCTTCGAAGTTAGCGGGACTAAGAGTGAAGATGTGGTTATATTCAGGTATGTCGAGGAAGTTATCAAGGTCATCGTTGGCACTCTCCTCATCAGTCTCGATCATGAACGAATCCAAATTATCATCACTAGTAGCGCATTCTGGGACAGGGGTTCTCATTCTATGTGATTTCAACCTAGGACCTAGAGACAAGGACTGTGTGGAATCCTCAGGGGTTGTTTCTTGACCAACTTTGAATTTTTCATAAAATTCCTCTTCTTCTATGGGTTCATCTGGTTGTCTGAATGTCTCAGCAAGCTCATAGTCACTAGAGGATTTGTCTGAACCCCATTCCCATTCATTGGAGTCTATGGAATAACAATTTTCTTGTTGGGTTTTGGCAGCTTTGATTTGTAATGCTTCTTCTGTCATTTGAGTGTTGACCTTGGAAGTCACGAAACCAAGTCCCTTCGAGCGTTCCTTTTTGAATGTCAATTCAAGTTGTAAAGGTTCAATGATTCCTTCCTTTCTTAAACCAAGAGGACTTTTGCCATCATACCCAAATTTTTGTAGAATCTTGAACCCTTTTCCATACTTCTCACATGGTATACTGATGTGATCTTGTGTATCATTTTCAAGGTCTTTGTAAAGCATTTTGTATAAGTCTTCCTCTTCCAGTTCACCCCATCTTTGAAAGATAGTAGTGTCCCATTTGAGTATAATGATAGATACCTATTTATTAGGATGTGGTCTTCCATATTCTTTTGGTGAACTCATGACTTGTTGTAAGTACATGGTGTGATTCAAAGTGTATTCACCCATGCCCTTGTCCCGAAATTTGCCTTTAATCTCACCTTGTTTTGATGTCGAAGGTTTTAATGACTCAGGATCAATGTATGCCGAAGAAGGAACAGCTTCGCGATTACTAGGAATGATGGTCTCAGTTTTTGATCTCAAGTTATTGCACTATATGAACGGATTAGGATCACCATTAACTGTTATCTCAACTCCATTGTGAGGAAACTTAATGCATTGGTGATATGTAGATGGGACTACCCTCATTTCATGAATCCAAGGACATCTTTGCAATATGTTGTATGTGAGATCTAGGTCTAGGACTTGACAAACCACATCCTTCATAACTGGCCCAACTCTGAGAGGCAAGGTGACTGTGCCTTTGGATGAACGCTCTTCATCATCATATGCCTTGATTGTAATTTTGTTTGTAGAATTCACAGCTTTATCAGAATATCCCAATTGTTTAATAGTGCTCAATGTACAAATGTTTAGACCTGCTCCTCCATCTATCAGGACTCGTTTGATTCTATGTCTGTGTATGAAGGCTTCAATGTGTAGTGGTGCATTATGTGGCTGACTTACGGAGGCATCATCAGCTTCTGTGAATGTAAGAGAGTGTGGAATGGAAAGGTATCCCACCATGGCTTGAAGCTGGTCCACATTTAGATCAGTAGGAATGACAGTGTCTCTCAGGATTTTGTCAAGAATAGTTTTATGTACGGGGGATATGCGTAAGAGCTCGAGGATGGAAATGAGCATGGGTGTTTTCCCTAAATGTTCTACAAGGTCATACTCAGGCTTGGTTGATGAAGAAGTGATATTTTTAGCTGGAACACCTTGCAAAGTGAATTTACCTCAACGGGTTGTAACATGACATTCAGAGGTAGGTTCGGAAGAAGATCCAATTCCTTTCAAAATGATCTTGGGTCTTTGGGTAGAATTCTCAGGGGTTTTGTCCTTGATGATAATGGTAGAGACATAATTATCCATCAAAATGTGATTGATAGTTGAATCATAGTTATAGGATGCTCTGGTATAGTTGGTTTGGTCATCTGTGGCTGCAGCTTTTCCCTTGTCATGCTTTGGGAATGGTTCCTTAAACATTTCATGTTCTTGATTGGATGAGTGTCCTTCAATCTCAATGTCACCTCTACCAATGAGATCTTGTATGATGTTCTTCAGTCGATGACAATTTCCTGTCTTATGACCCTTGCTCTTATGAAATTCACAATATTCATCATCATTCCACCAATTTGGTTTAACCTTTGGCTCATATGGAGGAAAATCTGGAATTGTGATTACTTTGTTTGCCACTAACTTTTTGAAAACTGACTCAAGTGGTTCTCCCAATGGGGTGTACTTCCTTCGTGATTTGGAAGTTGTTTGAGTATTCACGATTGTTTATAGAGCTTGATCCCGAAAAAATGATTTTTGGTCGTACCGTATTGGCATCAACAACACCATCATTGACTATGTTGTTGTTTTTATTCCAAAATCTTGGCTTATCTTTTCCTTTAAAGTCATCTTTGTTTTCCTTGAATATCTTAATGACTCCTTGTTCAATTAGGACCTTTTCTGTCGCTAAGCCTTTTTCAATGACGTCCTTGAAAGTGGACAAACAAGTTTTCCTTAGATCATAGCCAATGTCTTTGTTAACATTCTGGGTGAACATTTCTACCATTTGTTTTTGTGGAATTTCACAAGAGCATCTGCTAGCTAGATTTCTCCATCTTTGTAAAAATGATGAAAAAGACTCCATCTTTTTGCTTGGTGTTGCACAAAGTAGTGACTGATATGTCTGTCTCTATGTTGTAGGAGAAATGTTGAATAAATGCCTCTGCTAAGTCACCCCATGGCTTAATTCCAGGTGGAAGTTGGGAGAACCATTCCATAGCTTGATCACCTAGGCTTTGTGGGAATAATCTCATCAAATATGTCTCTTCTGAAGCTACTTCAATGCAAGCTGTGAAAAATTGTCTTATATGTGCCTTAGGATCCCCTTTGCCTCTATACTTATCAAACTTAGGTGTCACAAAGTGTGTAGGAAATGGAGGCATTGGAATGCTCTTGTCAAATGGATAGGGACATATGTCTCTCATTGTGTAAGTTGGCTTCGGTGTATTTATGTCCTCCATTTTCTTTTGTAAGTCCCGGATTTGTTGCTCCAAATTGTTCTTAGGTGGAGATCGACTTCTTGGACCATACCCCATGCTTGAGGCACCAATTGGAGGAGGAGCATGTTGCATATATGGATGATATTGATCATAAACATGTTCATATGGAGGAGGTCTATAATGATGCTGCGTATATGGACCACTTGGTATAGAGTCATGTTGAGGAACGAAATATCTGCTTTGTCCATGTATACCATACTCTATAGGCATGTCATGAGTTTGTTCTAGTATGTTGCCCCCAAATTTGACCCGGGGTTTCCTTGTGTCCAAATTTTGAGCATGCCTTTGAATATCCAATTGCTTTGGTGGTTGATCCTTAGCATTGATATGTGATTGAGCATATTTTTCTGCACAAGACTTCCATAATGGTCTGCGGAGGTGAGTATCATATGCTTGACCCTATGTATGTGGGACCTCTGGTTTTTGAAACAAAGACGATGGTGATTTAGGCACCATATGTGGTCCTCTATTGCCTCCACTATTAGGCCTCCTTTGATCCATGTTGAGGTGAGGTTGTTGCAAAGGTCGATTTTCCATTATTTGAGACATGTCAAAATCATGAGGTATCTTGGCTCCGCTTTGTGCCATCACTTGTAAGAAATATTGTCTATCTCTCCTCATTATTTCCTCAACCAATCTATTGAAATGGGGATTCATAATGGTGTCTTCCACTTCTGTTGAATGTACAGAGAAGTTGTCCATATTGTCATTGTGTGTATCATTGTTGTTTTTAGTGTCCATGTTCTCAACATTTGGAATGTTTCTATAGGCATCCATGTCCGGTAATGTAGTATGATAAGAATTGAAAAAGATATCATTGTCATATTCATAGGAACTCATGTTTGCAGACTCTTGAGCCTCTTTAGTTTCTCTCCTAGATTTTTGGGAACGGGTTTCAACCATGAACTAGGTATTGACCAAGATGTGTGAGACTAGATGAAAATAGAAAGAGTATGGAAGACCAAGAGTTGGATGGAATGTAAATTAATTTGAGGTTTACTTGCAATGTCCAAAGTGTAAGACCAAGTATGTATGTAGTAGAGTAGGTGTGACTTCCAAAGAGAGGATAGTTTCTCTTGATGAGGTAAGTTGACCTTGACTCTAAGTAAGACCAAATGAGACCCAAAGGTGATAGACCTTGATGAGGGACCACTCAGCAAAATGTTGTTGTATGTAATGTGTTGACAAAGTATGATGAGGACAAGCAAGTGACCTTTGGACTCAAGTTTAGACAAATATGAATGTAATGTAAGGTGTAAAGCAATGATGGACTTTGTGAGACCCAAAGACAGGTTGAATGCTAGATGAAACCCTGGAGAAATAACCTAGGAAGCTCAAGAATTCTGAAACTGACCGTGTTTGTTTGCTCGACTGTAAAAGTTTTTCAATTCTGAACATAGACGTGCCTGTATGCTGCACAGACACGATTTCCTGACACAGACGTGGTTCTGTTTAACACAGACGCGAGTCTGAGATTTTGTAAATGCAATGTTGATTTTGAGAACACAGACGCGTTTCTGCCCTTCACAGACGCGGTTATACGACACAGACGCTATTATGTCAGACATAGACGCGTTTCTACAAAATTTGTGCAATTTTTTCCAATTTGTGAAGTTGCTTTGTTGTGACCAAATCTGAATGTTTGACTATTTTTTGTGACAAGAGGACACAATGTTGATGAGGACTCAATGTTTGCAAGTGTTTAGACTCAAAAATGACTCAAATAAAGTGTGATGTTTGATGTAAAATTGTTTTGCATACACTTGAAGACACAATGTTTTGTTGTTTGGTCTTGAATGTTTGATTGTTCAAAATAAGTCAAGCACAATTCTTATGGTTGGCCAAGACAATAGTTGTTGATCCCATATGGGGTTTTACCCTCGAGGCTACGCTATTCAAAGTGGATACTTAGATGCTTGACCCCACTGGCTCCACCCTCGGCACTCACTTCTCGGGGTGGCCAAGCATCGGTCCCCACAAAAACTCCTTGTGGCGAACTTTGTATCTCTACTAAGAACCGTATGTGTGTAGACCGCTACCAGAGGTTCGACCTCCTGCCCCAACAACTAGAAGGATTTTGGCTTCTAAAACAAAAAGGTGCTAGTAAGGGAATCTGCTCATGTGGCCATACATGCGACACTTTTAGCTCTGTAAATACATAAGGCTACCAGCCGGTAGGGGTTACGCCCTAAAACTGATCAAATAAATTTGATCAAACGGGTTTATGGGGAGACATAGTGTCGGTATGAACTAATCAACACATGTTATCCATAGTTTTCACCATGAATACAGTTATTTATAGTGGTTCGTAAGAGGTGGGTTTTCCTCGCTACCACTTGTGTTGTTCTCTCCTCACTAGTAGTCCTAATGACCACACGGGGAGACATGCCCTCTAAAGATTAAACAAAAAGAGCCTATTGCTCAAGACACAAAAGACAATGATTCAATTTTAAAGCACCAATTGAAGTGTTTGCTAGTCTATGAAAACAAGGCACACAATAAAAATAAAAAACCCTTGCCAAGGACCTGCAACAAAGATCTATTAGTAGTTTGGATTGTTTCAAATGATCACCCCTTCCTGCAAGCACACAAGTTAGGTAAATTTTAAACCCGAAAGACTTTGTGAAAATAGGGGCCTTCAACAAAATGATTTTGCTTTCAAGACAAGCTGCACCAATTTCGTTAGCTAGATCTAAAGATGTTAGCTCAAAATAAACCAGATCTAAAAAATCGAATGATTAAAAACTGAATCAATGAAAACCCCCAAAAACAAAATTAGTACGCACAGACGCGGGTATCATATGCAGACGCGGCTTCGGGACGCAGACGCGCTTCTGTGAGACACAAAAGTGGCTCCGTAACGCAGATGTGGCTTCTGGACGTAGACGCGCTTGAAAACCCCACAGACGCGACTGGGGAACACAGACGCGATTTCTAGAATCTGCAAAAAAATGAAATAGTGTCGCAGACGCAGACGTGATTCCAGATGTCACAGATGCGATAGAAAATCACAAACGCAGTCCGAAAGTACACAGACGCGACAGAAAACCAAAAATGCGATCCAAAAGTACGCAGACGTGAAAATATCACAATGCTGTCGAAAATGTCAGATCTGCAACTTCAAGACACAAAATCTACAACAAGGATGTTAAATGCAAAAGGGACAAGGATCCCACCGGGCGTGCCAAAATGTATACGGTGAAAATAGATAACAACAATGATGAAAGACTAAATGAATTCAACCACAAAACCCTAGCCTAACAACAACAAAGATCCACCATAACATATGAAGATTACCTAAGACAATGCAAATCAAATGAAATCACAAAGATTATACCATCACATGTCCAATAGGGTTTTGATCTCCATTCTTCCTATCTCCATTGATCTTGCTTGATATATTTGCTCTCATATTTTATATGCACAAGAGCTCAACAAAGAACGAAAATGTGGTTGCAAGTAGGATCGCATACGAATGTGCAAAGCGTAGTGTAGTCAATTGATCAAGTAGTTAGTTAGGGTTGATAATGAAGGAAGCATCTCTTTATATAGAAGACACTATATGAAATGGAAGGATAAGATTGAAAGGTGTAAAAGATAAATGGTTGGCTATGATTAGAGGGTAGGTAAAGAAAATAATAAAATAATGAGAGGGGTAGGTAATGTGTGAATCAAGAGATGAATGACATGTGTCATATGTAGAAAAGGCTAATGAATTAATTAAATAAATAAAAATTTATTTAATTAATAGAGGAAGTGGGATCAATTAAATAAATAAGATATTTATTTAATTTTAGGAAAAAGGATAATTTAAATAAATAAATGAATTTATTTAAATGAGAAATAAGGCTAGAAGAGGATAAATGAATTAATTAAATAAATAAAGTTTATTTAATTAATAGATGAATTAGGCTAAAATAATTAAATAAATAAAATATTTATTTAATTAGACATAACAATTTTAGGTGTCTACAGATAATGTCAAGTGTCTCAGCACCTATTCAAACACAAGCAACAAGTGCAACCCAACCTCCAATTTCCTATTCTATGGGATCCACATATAGTTATCAAAATACAAATCTAGGTCTTGCCAATACAACAAGTACAACTCAACCAAACATGGGTTCGCATATCAGCTATTTCACAGTACCTAGTGGAACGCACAACACACAAGGTTATAATCTCGGTAGCTTCCAACAACCTCCTAGTTATGCAACCACAAATCCTTTTGTGGGACATATACAAACACAAGGTATACCTTTGACACAAACAGATATTCTGACACAACAAATACAAAATTTACAACAACAAATGATGACCATGCAAACTGGTAACGACAAAAAGAGCTACACAATGCAAGACTTACGTCCTTATCCATTCGATCACACATTATACATGCTACCTTTCCCACAACATTTTGAAACGCCCAAATTTGATAGATATCGAGGGAAGGGTGATCCTAGAGATCATATCAGAGAATTTTTTACGACATGTATAGAGGTTGCCTTAGAAGATACTTATCTAATGAGACTATTTCCTAAAAGTCTGGGAGGTCCGGCTTTAGAGTGGTTTTCACATTTACCACCAACCATCACATCATGGGGAGAATTAGCTGAACAATTTATTGCAAACATCTCGCACAACATTGACACCCCAGTTACTTTGATGGACTTGTGTGCCGCTAAAAAATATGAGAATGAAACATTTGCATCCTTCATACAATGATGGAGGGCTCTCTATAGGAGGTGCAAGACAGTTATCCCAGAAACAGAGCAAGTGGATATGTTCACAGAAAATTTGATTCCTAAGATTAAATATATGATACAAATGCAATGTTTAACCATATTCAAACAAATCACGGAAAAGGCTCTCAAATGTGAGAAGGGACTAGTAGAACAAGGTCTTATTAAGTATGGAAATACCAACAACAATGACAAATCTAAGTTTTGATCAAAAAACAAAAATGTGACCAATGATGGTATTGTAGACGCCAAAACAATAAACAAAACTCATCCTATTTTATCTTTGGGAACGAGTCAGTCAACAAATCCACATACAGGGAATAACACAACATTAACAAATGTAAATGCTACACAAAACACAAACACAAGATACCCGAGGGTAAATACTCCAAGAATAAATTACACACCTTTAGGAGAACCTATTGAGTTAGCGCTCAAAAAGTTAATACAGACAAACATGATCACTTTACCTGAGGTAAGAGTGTATGAACCAGGTCCTTTCAAACCCACATGGTGGAATGATAATGATTTCTGCGATTATCATAGGACTAAAGGTCACAAAACAACAAGTTGCTACAAATTGAAAAACTTGGTCCAAGATATGATAGACCAAGGGGACATCACAATTGATACCGATAAAACCTCAGCAAACACAAATCATACAATTTTTAAGGATCCTTTTGTTAAGCATGACAAAGGGAAAGCTACCACATCAGGTACCGAAGACAATACAACTAACTACACAAATGTCTCATACGACTACACTATTCATGCCATTATCTCAGGAGATATAGCAAACAATGATTCACAAGAAATACTCGACCAAGATGACCAAAATCAAGACACTCACACATATGATAACCAAATTTGCATGATATTAGAGGCACCGAAGTATGATGATGATAGAAATCTTTGTCTCAGAGATTGGGGGCATGATCAACCATCTCACTCAGGTTGGTTTGAAGATGAACTCCTATAACATATCATGGATGTCAAACATACACATAAAGACTATGAAGAGGGATTTAACATAAATCTTGATAAAACGGCCTATGATACAAATGATACAATCGCTACGATTACCATAACTCCCAGAGATAGAGACTGTGTAGTGGTTACTCACATATCAAAGGTAGCTTTACAAGAAATACCACAAAATCAACCACTAGCAGTAGGAACTTACAATTTTGTTGACCAAACTCCTGCACAGATATCATTATTCAAACTATTGCAAATTTCGCCCACTCATAGAGCTATACTGGACAAAGCACTTCAAGTTTCGATACTGAACAAAGATATAGATGAAAATGCCTTCCAGTCTATGGTGGGAAATCTGACACAAGGCACACGTATTGCATTCACAGAACAAGATATTCCTAGTGATAGACTGCTTCATAACGACCCACTACATCTGAAAGCTTACATTCATAAGAGAAGAATCAAAAGAGTACTCATAGATGGGGGAGACGGTCTCAACATTTGTACTTTAAAGTTGGTCAAAGCACTAGGATGTTCTGAACTTCACATTGATTCTTCTAAGAGGATAAATATCAAGGCTTATGATGATGAAGAACATCCATCAAAAGGCATTGTAACATTACCTGTACAAGTAGGACCTATGACAACAGAGGTCACTTTTCAAGTCTTGGATAGAGAAATGGGATATAACATGTTATTGGGCCGCCCATGGATCCATACCATGCAAGCAGTACCATCCACATTTCATCAGTGTGTCAAATTCCCATACAATGGTATTGAAATCACCATAAAGGGTGATCCAAATCCATTCCAACATTGCAATTACCTGAAAGACAGTGTGGATAATCAGGTACCTATCAATCAGGCCGCACCTCTCACTACACAATTGGAAACATTAAAGATCATAAAAACAAAACAGGAAATGCCTACAACATCCTCCTTACAAATTAAAGATATGGGTTGTGGTGAGTACTCTATTACAAATACTTTAAGTGGGAAACAATTGTCTCTTTCTCCTAAGTCCTTTGGGAAACCTCATAATATAGTACAAAAACAAGACAAAGGAAAATAAATTGTCAGATATACAGACTCATGCTCTTTCATTAAATGGGGTGACTTACAAGAAGAATCCTTGAACAAATATGTTAACCATTGGATATATAGAGAAGAAGATCATATGACAATACCTAGAATACACACAGATCAGTATGGCAATGGATTCAAAATACTCCAAAGACACGGATATGATGGTACCACAGGCCTTGGGTTACAGAAACAAGAAAGACTAGAACCTGTTGTTCCTAATGATAATCTAGGGAATCAAGGATTGGGATACAAGCATGTACAACATATCATCGAAGCAAGACAACGTACTCTTGATATTCTAAATCGACCAAGAAAACCATCAGATTTCATATCATAAAGGAATTTGTCCACACAGGCGCTTCCATCTTCATCTCAAACAAGTAATCAGGTACCTACATCACCAAGTGTAGAATCAGATGGAGAATACATGAGACAACTCTTGCAAGAACCTACCACTGAGTTACAAAATGATGTAGTTATTGACACAACAGTATAGGCTAATGTGGCAATAGATGCAGGTTTACCACCACCACCCGAATCCCACCCATGGTTATTTTCACTACTTCTACCATGAAAAGCAACTCAGGCTCAACCTAATGAAACAGATGAAGAAAGATTGCAAAGGCTTATACCAGGCCTAAGAAGGGTAACTAATGTCCAAAGAAGACCAGTCAATCTACAATAGAATCAAAGGCAAGAACAAGAAGAAATAAGTGATGATAGCTCATATGATGAAACATATATTGAAAGTGAGATAGACTCTCATGACTATGAATTCGTATTACTCCATGATTCTAGCCCACCAGAAAGTGTAATATTAAGGAATCAAATAAGGCTTATACAGGATGAAGATACACAAAGTCAGTCAAACAATCAAGTCTTCATGTTATTAGAGTCTACTAAAGAAGGGAGTAATGATTTATCCCTAGTGCATTCACACTTTATTGATTGGGGGCAAGAAGGAAAACCAAAGCCGGATTGGTTTGAAAATGACGAAGCAATTTCAAAATTTCTAGGAGTCATAGAGAGATTTCCACAAGGTGATCATAAAGCAGGGTTTGTTATAGACCTGTATAGAACAACATACTTTGGAGAAGATAGTACTTCTGCAACAGAAGATAAGGATCAAACTACCCATAATGACAAAAGGGACTTGGGTAATCTTCCTATGGAAAGAGAAAGTTCAGCATTACTTACAGAGGAAACAGAAGAAGTAAACATAGCAGAAGGGGAGGTTGTACATAACATCCATTTGGCAAAATTACTAAGCAAAGAAGAAAAAGATAGATTCATTCATTTTTTCAAACAACGACCTATCAAAATTGCTTGGTCCTATTCAAACATTCCAGGCTTAGACTCCGAATTAGTGTTGCATCACTTACCTTTGATACCAGGAGTTAAACCTTACAAGCAAAAATTGAGAAAAATGCATCCAAGTATCGCATTACTGGTTAAAATAGAACTACAAAAGTTGTTGGATGTAGGTTTTATTAGACCTATTGACTACGCGGAATGGATATCCAACCTGTTCCCCGTGACTAGGCCCATAGGAAGCATAAGAATCTGTACTGATTTTCGGGATCTAAATAAAGCTTGTCCTAAGGATGACTTCCCGCTATCCAATATCGACATGATAGTTGACCTAACAACTGGAAATGAGATGCTATCCTTAATGGATGGTTTTTAGGATACAACCAAATTAAAATTGCACCAGAAGATCAACATAAAATGACCTTTACATGCCCATGGGGAACATACTGCTGGAATGTGATGCCATTTGGTCTCAAAAATGCCAAAGCAACATACCAAAGAGCCATGACAACATTGTTTCATGACATGATCCACAATATAATGGAAGATTACGTGGATGATATATTGGCTAAATCACAAACAAGAGAAAGTCACCTTGCAGTTCTTGCACAGATATTTGATCGGTTAGAATAGTATAATGTTAGATTAAACCCAAAGAAGTGTGTGTTTGGCGTAACAACAAGTAAATTGTTAGGGTTTATAGTATCAAACAGAGGAATTGAAATAGACCCTGCCAAGGTCAAGGAAATCATTGATATGCAACCTCTGTCAACACTTAAACAACTCAGAGGGTTACAAGGAAGACTGCAATCCATAAGGAGATTCATAGCACAGTTGGCAGATAAGTGTCACCCATTCCAACATTTACTCAGGAAAGGAGTTACTTTTAAATGGACAGAACAATGCCAGGAAGCTTTCCAAGCTCTGAAAGATTATCTTTTGAATACACCAGTGTTAATATCTCCTACTCCAGGACAACCTCTATTGTTATACATATCAACAACGAACTCAGCTCTAGGAGCTCTATTGGCACAACATGACAAAAATGGAAAAGAAAGAGCCATTTATTATATAAGTAGGACTCTGATCGGCTATGAGCTTAATTATACCCCCATAGAGCGAGCATGCTTAGTAGTAATCTTTGCATCCCAAAAGCTCAGACATTACATGTTGAGTCATAAGGTACAACTATTGCATGCTTTGACCCACTCAACTACCTACTGAGTAGAGCAACATTGACCGGACGATTGGCTAAGTGAGTTATGATCTTGAGCAAGTTTGATATAGAATATATAGACAAAAAATCCATCAAAGGACAAATTATAGCAGATCAATTAGCAGAGGCTCCTATACAGGATAGTCACCCATTGTTGATAGACTTTCCAGATGAATCCGTGTTTACATTAACTACCTCAGTAATGTGGAAGTTATACTTTGATGGGTCTTATACAAGTCACGGATCTGGAGCAGGGATTCTCTTCATTACTCCTCAAGGGGACGTTATACCTAAGTCATTTAGGATCAATTTCCAATGCACCAACAATATGGCTGAATATGAAGCTCTCCTCATAGGGCTTCGTACAACTTTACAATGGAAAATACGAGAGTTATAGGTCTATGGTGATTTTCAGTTGATTGTAAACTAGGTCAATGATGATTACAACACGAAGGATGACAAACTCATGCCTTATAAGAAGTTGGTTGAAGATTACAAGGAGCACTTCAATAAAATTACCTTCGAACAGATCCCAAGGATACAAAACAAGGCAACAGATGCAATGGCTACCATAGGATCTCTTCTGAATATGCCTGCTAATGAAACTCAGTTTGAGTTCATCATAGAACAATTAATGCTACCT
Organism: Cryptomeria japonica; assembly: GCF_030272615.1. Classification (NCBI taxonomy): domain Eukaryota; kingdom Viridiplantae; phylum Streptophyta; class Pinopsida; order Cupressales; family Cupressaceae; genus Cryptomeria; species Cryptomeria japonica. The sequence goes on along the minus strand of NC_081408.1, from coordinate 411,160,758 downwards.
GCATATGAGACTCCCCTATCAGAATATGTATGTGCAATCGTGGGTCCAGAATCACCTTGGTACAATGAAATATATACATATTTACATACTCAATACATATCACCAGATCTATCCAGGAATCAAAAGAAGACCTTTATTCGTCAGGCATCTAGATACACCATTATAGCTGATACTTTGTATAGAAAGGGTTTTGATGGAACTTTTCTCCGATGCCTAGATGAGAATGAGGCACACCTTGCTTTAAAAGAAGTCCATGATGGAATCTGTGGGGCTCACCAAAGCGGTCCACCATTGTCAAAGAAATTGTTGAGAACAGGTTATTACTGGCCAACCATGGAAAAGGACGCTTACAAATATGTATAGAAGTGTAAACAATGCCAAATGCATGGAGACCTCATTCATGCACCAGCACAAGATCTTCAACCCATTACATCACCATAGCCATTTTCACAATGGGGATTAGATCTAGTGGGTAAAATCAACCCTACTTCTTCCAATGGGCACAAGTTCATCTTGACAGCCATTGAATACTTTACCAAATGGGTTGAGGCAATTCCTCTAATATACACCAATGGAAAGCAGATAGAAAAATTCATGCTTAACTACATTATATGTAGATACAGAGTTCTAATGTGCTTTGTTACAGATAACGGGCGTCCATTTAAAAACCAAGAAGTGAAAGAGTTGTGTGACAAATTCCACATACAACAGAGATTTGCCACGCCATATTATCCATAAAGTAATGGACAAGCAAAGGCTACAAATAAAACAATATTGAAAATTCTTAAGAAAGTAGTCACTGACACAAGAGGAGATTGGCATCTCCAGTTAAATCCCGCTCTCTGGGCTTACAGAATAGGATTACACACACCTACAGGAGCAACACCATATTCCTTGGTCTATGGTATAGAAACGATACTCCCCATTGAAATATAAATACCATCTCTAAGAGTCTCCTTACAGAACATCATATCAGAGGAAGACTACAGGGTAGCAAGGTTACAAGAACTCGAAACCCTTGATGAAAAAAGACAAACAATGTTTAACCATCCACAAGGATATCAAAACAAACTGAGACGAAGTTATAATAAACGGATCCGCCCATGAACTTTTCAAGTGGGAGATCTAGTACTTAAAGAGAATCAAAGGAACCTAGCGGAACGAGAAAGGCCAGGGAAATTCAAACCTAACTGGCTAGTTCCTTTCATTATAACAAGGGTCATAGGCAATGGAGCATATAATTTGGCTACCATGAAGGGAGATCCACTCTCTGACCCTATGAACAACATGCACCTTAAGCGATATTATACCTAAGGGCTGTGTAGTTTAGGTTTTATTTTCCGCATTGCATATCATATCATTTAAAAACATCTGCATTATATATAGTTTCTTTTCAAACGCATTGCATTCTCAAAAGTTTCAGCAATTACATATAGCAACATCAAGAACACAAGGCAACTGTTCAAATTTATCATTTGTTTGCATTCAAGAGAAACAAGGGTCATCTCCTCTCTTAGATATTCGGACATGAAAACTTTGAGGTCCTAAGGTCATTCATTTTCAACACTACCCTGTGACGACGCTTTACTCATGGTCGGGTAGTAATTTCACTATTTGAGACTTGTTGACCTACAATCTATCAATTGCTATATCTCAAACACAATAAATCTCAAATTCATTCTAGACACCTAGTTGATCATATGACTAGTGAAAAATCTAAAATTCTACTTCAGCGTTGCTGTAATTGTCACACTGAAGTAGGTTTCATTACTTACAAGTCAAGGCAAGAAAAAAAAAAGAGCTATGCCAAATATCCACCTCAAGGCAAAAGAGCAATGATATATAATTGAAATATCATGTATACAAAGTGCGATAAAAAGCTTGACTATGGGAACATGCAAGTAACTCCATCAGGGCTATGAACGCCTACTAGCAATGGAGCAATATTTGAGAAATTACAGTCTATAACCTCGTCAGAGCTCTCAAGGTTTGCTGGCAGTGAGGCTCTATTCGGGATGCTTTTGAAGTTAGAATAAACCATGTAGCTAGTCATATAGAATGCTAGGGATCTTTAGTGAACATAAGAGTACGAATTAACTCATCTGCACACACATGGGCAAAAGAAGATCAAAGTTTCAAGAACTAGTGGGGAATTTTTCCGCGTCTCCATTTGTAAATCCTAGTCACTAAGTGTGTTGAGATGAATGTTCCAAGGGACCTTAGGGATCGATTGACCACTTATCTATGAAATGTTTTGCACCTCTATTTCAATTGATATATTACAAATGCAAAAACAAACACAGTCAACCTTGTTCGAATAGGAAATGCATCTTCCTCCTGCATATTGCATTCACATAGGTCATGTCAAAAATTCATTTGTCTCCACATATATTTTGCAAATCATCATGTCATACAGGTCTGCACATTGGGGGCATAACTGAAAAAATCCAAAAAATCATATAAAGTCCTAAAAAAATCCAAAAAATCATATAAAGTCCTGAAAAAAATCCCCAAAATCATATAAAATCCTGAAAATCATCCAAAAAACATTCAAATACGATCCTGAAAAAATACCAAAAACATCTACAAAATGCCCTAAAAAAAATCATCCAAAAACATTCAAAAAATACAAAAAAATCAACCAAAAACATTCAAATAAGATCCTGAAAAAATAATCCCAAAACATTCAAATATCGATCTACATAATCCAAAAACATTGAAAAAGCTCTTGGAAAAGAACTAAAAGTAAAAAATCAATCAATCAAAAACTTGCAGTCAAACACTGCAATCAACTGATCAAACTGTCTTATCAATCGTATCATATCCATATCAACGTGATCATTATCTTGTCTTAAACAAAAGAGGATACACTCGAAATCAGACATGTTAGTCTTAAACGGGGTCCAAAAACTTTATGAGATTAGACATTATCAACCATCACATCAAACAACTGAGAATGAAGGCACAAGGTCAGTATAGCTGCTGAATTTTGTCTGGGCCAGTCTTTATCTTTTATCATTTGGCGATAGATATTGTTCCTATGCTACTCAAGGATGTCTACAAGTGACTAGAGGAGCTATGATGGGCATTATCTTTTTCTTCATTTGCTGTTTGTGGTGTGAACCGACGAAATTCTAGAGAAATTGCTCTAGTGGGTGTCTATGATAAGAGCCTTCACATCAAGGTGAAATCGCCACACATACCTTGACCCCTAGCGCAATTCCCAGAATGGAGGGTTCACTCCTTGTTTGCTACGTGTTTGTTTCTAAAATGAGATATCTTTGCATCTTGGTTCCTTATACCTTGATGTGCTAAGATTCATTATTCAATAATAAGGCTCGATGATGAATATATATTGGCGCAATAAAATAAATGACACAGGTTTGTGATTCATTCATTTTCATTCTCATCTCATTTGCTTATTGATAGTTTGTTGATTTCTCATCTTCTTTCTAAATCATATTCTCATATAACATTCTTCTATTTTATTCTAAGGTTCATTCTCTCATATTCTATCTCAATATCATATTCACATCACCTATCTCTATTTCTAATCAACTAACTATCCTTTCATCTCACATTCTTCTTTTTTCGAGAGATCATTCATGTCTTTAATGCACAAACAATCTCTCGAGGGGGCATTACACCCTAAGTATCACCGGGGCATATTGGGGCATAATTTTTTATTTTCTTCGAAACAACATCGTTTCGACATTGTCTCAAAGAGGGGCAAATGTAGACACCTAAAAATGTCTCATTGATCATGTACTAATTATTCGTCTAATCAGTTAAACAATTATTTAATTATTTAATTAAGTTAATTAATCTTATTCTTCTAATTTCATATTTCCTCATAATCTTACTAATTATTCTATTTTCTATTTCTATCATCATTTAATCATTTAATCATTTTAACCATTTTATTATTTTATTAATTCTGATTAATTCCCCAATTTTAATAATCTTTATTATTTAAATAAATTAATTCTCAATTTCTATCTCTAATCATCTAATCATTCAACCCTTTTCTAAACATTAATTAAATATTAATTATTTAATTAAATAATGATTTAATCCTTTAAATTAGATAATCTTTATTATTTAATTAAATTTTATTTCTAAATAATTAAATAGTTTCTTCAAATTATTTAATTAACTAATTAATTCTTCCATTTCCAAATCCCCAAATTCTAATTTCATTTAATTTCATATTCTTCTAATTTCTTCCAAATTCAATTACATGTGCATGATTTCAAAAACCAAATTGAAAATCAAAGTTAAGTTCTAAATATATTCAAATACTAAATTGATTAAATAAATTCAATTATTTGAATAGATATCATGCAAAGATTAAATTGAAAATCTAAGTCTAAATGCAATCACATGCTAAATTAATTAATTAATTAAATCATTTCTCTCTTCAACTTCTATTTCCATCTTTCAGTTAGCTTTTTCTAAATTAAGCTCTCAGTGTCATCCTCTTTATTTCCTCCAATCATTCTTTTTCTTCCTTCAGTCAGCTTTTTCTCAATCAGTGGACTCAATTAATCTATTCAATCTATTGAGTTTCAATCCTACAATCAGTAGTTCAACTATCAATTTTCATGTGAGCTCACCTGAGTTCCACCTCTTGATCAATTTGTTCCACCTTTCAATCAATCTCATTCAATTTTTAATAAATTGAGCACCTAATCTCCATTTTCAAGAATCACGAACTTTGAATCTTTGTGTCACTTGCAGGTTACCAACGCAATATCTGAGAGCCATCATACCACAAAGAGGAGAAGAGCAATGGAAGCAATATGCGATCTTGGGATAGGGAGTTTTGATTTGATTTGATTATTTTAATTCCTATTAGCTTGATTGTGTTATTTCATTGTCTTATTTGTTAGATTCTTTGGTTAGAAGGGATTCGTGATTTCCCTTTTGCTTCTAATTGATTACTTGTTTTTAAGATGAATTTTACATGTATACAATATTGTTGAGGCTATCCAATCTATTGGTGAAACTTTAGAAGAAGGTGATGCCATAAGAAAGATCATGTTTACACTGACTAAACCCTACAAACCAAAGAAGTGTGTGACTGAAGAATGTCATGATAACTACTCAATTGGTCAAATCATTGGAACATCATCAAATTTTGAAATTGGAAAGATGGATGATATAAAAACCTACATGAAAGAAGTTGCATTTAACATTTCAAAAAAAGATGAACCAGAAAAAAGTGAAAACTTGGATGAGATTAAAGTGAACTTTGCAAGAAATTTGAAGAGAAGAATTGGAAAGTACAAAGGTAAGTTACCTTTGAAATGCTTTAATTGTAGTAGGATTTGTCATCATGATTCTAAATGTATGTATAAAAATATTATAAAAAATCTAATGGTGATGAAAAGAAAACAAGATATAGAAGACACTCTTTTAAGAAAAGGACATAAGATAGAGATGAAGGGAAAAGGATATTTTGCTCTATGGAGATACATTCATCTGGAGATGAATATGGTGAGGAATCAAATGAAGAATATTTATTCTTGGCTATAGAAGAGAAGAACCATGATAGGTTTGAAAGATGGGAAGATGGTGAAGATAACAAAAAGATAGCAAGAGAAAAGACTGCATTACATGCCAAGGTTGAACTGAAAGCCTAGATCATTGATTCTGGATGTTCAATCATATGACTAGTGTCATGCCTGTGAAGTGTGATACCTATAGCTGCAACACAAACACTCAATAGATCATTACAAGAATGGTTAGCAAATTTAAAACAAAGGAAGATAAAACCATGGCAAAGCGATCTATCGCCTCCTAAGAGATGCGAGTGTGGATTTGCTCTCAGATCTAGATAAGCAAATTCCAGTGACTTGAATACACCTAGATGGAGGATTTGAAATGATAATGATGCAATTAAGCTAGAAAGAGAATGATTAAGCTACATGATTCAACAATTATGCTAGAAAATGATCAAATTAAGCTAGATCCAAGATGCAATTGCCTATAATAACAATGCTCAAATGATATGCTAAGAGATATTATGCCTATAGTAACAATGCATAAGATGAAAATGAGATGGGATCCTTATTGTTCCGAAATGGGGGATATTTATAGGATTTCCAAGGCCAGGGGTGAGGTGGCAGGAATCAACGGTCAAGATTGAGTCTGAAGATATCAATGGTGAAATTGGAGGAGGTTGGAAAAGAGGTTGGAGGAAAGGGGACATTTGTCATCTCTATGGTTACAAGTGTCAAGGGGCTTCCAAGAGAGGGGACAGGTGGCCCAAGAATGCCATGTGTCTCAAGGGGAGAGTATCCACATCATAGGAGGTTAGGATGGGTTTAATTAAACCCAAGGTTAGATGGAATGGGTTAGGTTTAGAAGTTGTTAGGTTAGGTGGCTAGAAGTTAGGAGGCATGTGGGTTATTTGAATTTAAAAATTCAAATAATGGGAAAAGACTAATTAATTTTCAACAAATCATAAATTGATTTATTTTAATTAATTAGGGATTAGAAGAATTAATTGAAGATGTGGGAAAGATTAATTAATTTGAATTAATTAATCAAAGGGGATTATTGAAATGAACCTATTAAATAAATCCTTAGATTTATTAATAAGTAGATGAGTGGAAGAATTTAATCAAATTGCTAATGAATTCAATTAAATTGGGGAGGGGGATTAATTAAATAATTGCTTATTTAATTAACTATCTTCATACCAGTTTTAAGTGTATACAACTGGAAACAAAGATAAGTTCAATAATCTCAAGAAGTATGATGGTGGACTAGTTAAATTTGCAAGAGAGGAAGTTGCACCTATTTATGGAATAGGAAGTATCTCGATTGATGGTAAGCATAAAACTAATGATGTTTATTATGTTGAAGGTTTGAGACATAGTATGTTGAGTGTTAGTTAGATGTGCAATAAAGGTTATGAAGTTTTATTCTGTTAGATTGGATGTGTGATTAGAAAAGGAAAAAATGGAAGAATGGTAGGAAAAGGTATTAGAACAAATGGAAATTCTAAATTCGTAAAGGATAAGAGTGGAAGTAGATGTTTTTGACATAGAGCAGTGAATACTGGTTATGGCATAAAAGGATGGGACATGTCAACTTTGATAACGTGATAAAGATCAGTAATACTAAAATAATGAGAGATTTCCCTGTAGACATATAAAAATGACCATATTCCTAAATGAATATTTTATGTTCATTTCTCTATTTGATTAAATCCAATTTAATTAAATTATCCACATTCTTCTATTTTATTAAGTAAATTACTCAATTTATTTAAATAAAATTCACTATACCCATTTAATGAATAAATCATTTTATTCAATTAAATTCCCCCTATCCACTTTTAATTAAATTCAAATTTAATTAAATAGTTATCCTAAATTGAATAAATCTAATTTATTTAATTGCAACCAAATTGAATTAAAATACTTTATTTCAATTAAATCCTATTATCCCTCCATCCACTTGCAAAATCCCAAACCCCTTTTTAATCCCTTATAGAATCTTCTAATCGCTTCTAATTAACCTAACCCCTCCTCTAAACTTTGTCACATCCCTAAGCAAAGGGAAGTCACTTCTCAAAACCTCAAAGTCTTTGATAACCATTAAAGGCTTCAAGTCTTCAACCACTAAATTCCTCAAAGTCTTTGATAACCATTGAAGGCTTTCAACCTTCAACCACTTAATCCCCAAAGTCTCCAATAACCATTAATGGTTAACTCAAACCCTCATACATGGTTAAAACATTTGTTTTGACTCAACCTTCATCCAACCCAAGGGTCTCATCAGGCCTTTAATGCTTTGACCATGATTATCTCTTAAACATTTGCACAAAGGTTTATCCTTGGATTAACTCTTAATCTAGTGGGTAATCCTAATTTAAGCTTGACCCTTAGCCTCTAGATAACCATGAGGTCTTCTCAGGCATTTAATGCCTCCAACCCCTTCTCTCAACCCAACCCTATGTTGACACTTGTCACCATTTCATTGGTGCCAATTACAAACATGGATCCCCAACTTTCAAACTCAACCCTTGATTAAACCATTCAATCCTGACCATCCATTGCCCTGTTTTTGCTATAAATAGAGCTCTCATTCCTCCATTTTTGACAATCATCCTTCAAATTTGTAGCATCACACTTATGCTCAAATACATTCAAGCTTTCTTATTTCATATATGCTCATCATTTAGCCTCTTTTAAATCAGGAATTAGACTAAATATGCATGTTTAGAATAATTTCTTTATCATTTTAGTTCAATCATAGACTAAATATAGTATGCTAGGATAGTATTCATACTAATCTTGTCATATTATCATTTAGTTTATTGCATTAACACATTTCATTCTAAAAATCTATCAGAGCATCCCTCGTTCTTGCATTTGCCATCCCTGAACCATTTTGCTCAATGATCTGAGAGCAAAACATTGGTTTGAGGGACATTGTGAGATAGAGAACCATTGGACCCACCTTGGGAAGCTGATTAATACGTGATTACTCCATAGCTTGCACCAAGAAGTCCTGTGTGTGTGTGGACAAGTCATTTTGCAACATTTTTCACATATTGAGTTCTATTGACCCGCTTTTCCTACATACATTTCTGGCGGCAACATCAGAATTTAGGCTGGTCAACAAAGAACATCATGCTTGTTGGAGTAAACATACAAGAGTTAACCTTTCATAGCAAAGTGTGTATTTCCAAAACTTTTGTAAAACAAGCCTGGTCAACAAAGTAAATCGTGATGTTTGGTCAGCAAAATTAAAGTCGATAGGGGAAAACTTTCCCTCTTTGCTTTGCACAAAATGAAGATGAGGTTCTTTTACTTTGCAAAATGAAGTGAATCCTTTTAAACACCAAAGGATGGTGAGGTTATTTTAAAAACTTTTGTCAAAGTAAAGGTTGTTGGTTCTTTTTACAGTTTCCAAAATGAAGTGTTTTTCCTCTAATCTTGCAAGAAAGCAAATATGAAGTTTGTTGTTCTTTTTACCTTGCAATAAAGAAAAGATGAAGTTTTATTTTAAAACACCAAAAAGGAAGACATGAAGTTCATTTTATGCATCCAAATGAAATGATGAGGTTTATTTTAACTTTTGCAAAAAGGAGAGTGAGTTCTTTTTAACCAACTTTTGTTGAAAGAAAGTAAAAAAAAGAAACTTAAAGCCTCTAAACTTGCTCCTTCCCCTGCACAAAAAATATTAGAACCTGCACAGAGTCAGTGATCAAATGTTAGTGTGGGCTTACACAAGCCTAAATTCTGATGTGGGCGCCAGAAATGTATGCGGGAAAAGCGGGTCGATAGAACCCAATATGTGAAAAATGTTGCAAAATGACTTGTCCACACACACACACATGACTTTTTGGTGCAAGCTATGGAGTAACGACGTATCACTCAGCTTCCCAAGGTGGGTCCCATGGTTCTCTATCTCACAATGTCCCTCAAACCAATGTTTTGTTCTCAGATCATTGAGCAAAATGGTTCAGAGATGGCAAATGCAAGAATGAGGGATGCTCTGATAGATTTTTAGAATGAAATGTGTTAATGCAATAAACTAAATGATAAGATGACAAGATTAGTATGAATACTATCCTAGCATACTATATTTAGTCTATGATTGAACTAAAATGATAAATAAATTATTCTAAACATGCATATTTAGTCTAATTCCCGATTTAAAAGAGGCTAAATGATGAGCATATATGAAATAAGAAAGCTTGAATGTATTTGAGCATAAGTGTGATGCTACAAATTTGAAGGATTATTGTTAAAAATGGAGGAATGAGAGCTCTATTTATAGCAAAAACAGGGCAATGGATGGTCAAGATTGAATGGTTTAATCAAGGGTTGAGTTTGAAAGTTGGGGATCCATGTTTGTAATTGGCACCAATAAAATGGTGACAAGTGTCAACATAGGGTTGGGTTGAGAGAAGGGGTTGGAGGCATTAAATGCCTGAGAAGACCTCATGGTTATCTAGAGGCTAAGGGTCAAGCTTAAATTAGGATTACCCACTAGATTAAGAGTTAATCCAAGGATAAACCTTTGTGCAAATGTTTAAGAGATAATCATGGTCAAAGCATTAAAGGCCTGATGAGACCCTTGGGTTGGATGAAGGTTGAGTCAAAACAAATGTTTTAACCATGTAGGAGGGTTTGAGTTAACCATTAATGGTTATTGGAGACTTTGGGGATTAAGTGGTTGAAGGTTGAAAGCCTTCAATGGTTATCAAAGACTTTGAGGAATTTAGTGGTTGAAGACTTGAAGCCTTTAATGGTTATAAAAGACTTTGAGGTTTTGAGAAGTGACTTCTCTTTGCTTAGGGATGTGACAAAGTTTAGAGGAGGGGTTAGGTTAATTAGAAGCGATTAGAAGATTCTAGAAGGGATTAGAAAGGGGTTTGGGATTTTGCAAGTGGATGGAGAGATAATAGGATTTAATTGAAATAAAGTATTTTAATTCAATTTGGTTGCAATTAAATAAACTAGATTTATTCAATTTAGGATAACTATTTAATTAAATTTGAATTTAATTAAAAGTGGATAAGGGGATTTAATTGAATAAAATGATTTATTCATTAAATGGGTTAACCTTTCATAGCAAAGTGTGTATTTCAATTATTTGGAGATGTTGCTCCAACAAGCATGATGTTCTTTTTAACCTTTCATAGCAAAGTGTGTATTTCCAAAACTTTTGCAAAACAAGCCTGGTCAACAAAGTAAATCGTGATGTTTGGTCAGCAAAATTAAAGTCGATAGGGGAAAACTTTCCCTCTTTGCCTTGCACAAAATGAAGATGAGGTTCTTTTACTTTGCAAAATGAAGTGAATCCTTTTAAACACCAAAAGATGGTGAGGTTCTTTTTAAAACTTTTGTCAAAGTAAAGATTGTTGGTTCTTTTTACAGCTTCCAAAATGAAGTGTTTTTCCTCTAATCTTGCAAGAAAGCAAATATGAAGTTTGTTGTTCTTTTTACCTTGCAATAAAGAAAAGATGAAATTTTATTTTAAAACACCAAAAAGGAAGGCATGAAGTTCATTTTATGCATCCAAATGAAATGATGAAGTTTATTTTAACTTTTGCAAAAAGGAGAGTGAGTTCTTTTTAACCAACTTTTGTTGAAAGAAAGTTAAAAAAGAAGCTTGAAGCCTCTAAACTAACTTCTTCCCTTGCACAAAAAATATTAGAACTTGCACACAGTCAGTGATCAAATGTTAGTGTGGGCTTACACAAGCCTAAATTCTGATCTTGGTTACAAATTTTACAATCCTGATTCTGAAATGCCCTGAAATTTGTTTAAGTCTGAATTTTGGAGGATCTTCCAAAAACTAGATTTTGCATTATAACTCCTAGAGGTCCGAAACCCCTCTCAAACATCCTGACAATATATATGGAATATAACTTAAAGTATAAGAAAGAGAAAAGAGAAGAGGAAATGTCACTTATACTTAAATGCTATATTCCATATATATTATGCCTCCCACAAGCCTAATTTTTGACTTTGTCATAAATTTTTGGCTTTGCCAACTCTATGCGCTAAGAAATGATGTCTATGCGCTAAGAAAAAACACCTACGCGCTATTATGTGCCCCCAATGCGCTAAGCTATTTTCTCGACGCTATTCTATTTTTCTCCCATGTCGAGACCTACAGGAAAATATTAGTGGAAGTCATGCGCTAAAGAAAGGACTTCATGCGCTAGAGTATAGACCCCACACGCTAAACAGTAAGAGGGATGCACTAGACTTTTAACCGGATGCGCTACTCTATTTTTCTCCCACGTTGATACCTACAGGAAAAGATTAGTGGAAGTCATGCGCTAAAGAAAGGACTTCACGCGCTAGAGTATAGACCCCACGCGCTAAACAGTAAGCTGGATGCGCTAGACTGTTAACCGGATGCGCCAGAGAATGTTTCCCACGCGCTGATTCATGTTTCCCGCGGACCTGCAAAAGTGGTTAAATTCAAAAACCGATTTGATATATGGAGTCTAGCCCCACGGTGGGCGCCATAAATGTATGCGGGAAAAGTGGGCTGATAAAACTTAATATGTGAAAATATTGCAAAATGACTTGTCCACAAACACACACAGGACTTCTTGGTGCAAGCTATGGAGTAACAAAGTATTACTCAGCTTCCCAAGGTGGGTCCCATGGTTCTCTATCTCACAATGTCCCTCAAACCAATGTTTTTGCTCTCAGATCACTAAGCAAAATGGTTTAGGGATGGCAAATGCAAGAACGAGGGATGCTTTGATAGATTTTAGTATGAGATGTGTTATAAGCTATGTATGATTCTAGAAATGCAATAAACTAGATGATAAGATGACAAGGTTAGTATGAATACTATCTTAACATGATATATTTAGTCTATGATTGAGCTAAATGATAAAGAAAATATTCTAAACATGCATATTTAGACTAATTCCTGATTTAAAAGAGGCTAAAATGATAAGCATAAAATGAGATATGAAAGCTTGAATGTATTTGAGCATAAGTGTGATGCTACAAATTTGGAGGATGATCCTTATGGAGGAATGAGAGCTCTATTTATAGCAAGAATAGGGCAATGGATGGTCAAGATTGAATGGTTTAATCAAGGGTTGAGTTTGAAAGTTGGGGATCCATGTTTGTAATTGGCACCAATGAAATGGTGACAAGTGTCAACGTAGGGTTGGGTTGAGAGAAGGGGTTGGAGGCATTAAAGGCCTGAGAAGACCTCATGGTTATCTAGAGGGTAAGGGTCAAGCTTAAATTAGGATTACCCAATGGATTAAGAGTTAATCCAAGGATAAACCTTTGTGCAAATGATTAAGAGATAATCATGGTCAAAGCATTAAAGGCCTGATAAGACCCTTGGGTTGGATGAAGGTTGAGTCAAAACAAATGTTTTAACCATGTAGGAGGGTTTGAGTTAACCATTAATGGTTATTGGAGACTTTGGGGGATTAAGTGGTTGAAAGTTGGAAGCCTTTAATGGTTATCAAAGACTTTGAGGAATTAAGTGGTTGAAGGTTTGAAGCCTTTAATGGTTATCAAAGACTTTGAGGTTTTGAGAAGTGACTTCCCTTTGCTTAGGAATGTGACAAAGTTTAGAGGAGGGGTTAGGTTAATTAGAAGCGATTAGAAGATTCTAGAAGGGATTAGAAAGGGGTTTGGGATTTTGCAAGTGGATGGAGGGGTAATAGGATTTAATTGAAATAAAGTAATTTAATTCAATTTGGTTGCAATTTGGAGAAATTAAATAAATTAGATTTATTCAATTTAGGATAACTATTTAATTAAATTTGAATTTAATTAAAAGTGGATAGAAGGGATTTAATTGAATAAAATGATTTATTCATTAAATGGTATAGTGAATTTAATTTAAATAAATTGAATAATTTACTTAATTAAATAGAGGAATGCGGGTAATTTAATTAAATTGGATTTAATTAAATAGAGAAATGAACATAAAATATTCATTTAGGAATATGGTCATTTTTATACATCTACATTACCTAATATTATCAAGCCTACTAATACTATGTGCAGGGAATGTCTATTAGAAAAACAGACAAAGATGAGTTTCCAGAACAAGGAGTATTCTACTTCAAGACCCTTGGAGACGATTCATACAGATTTTTGTGAGCCTACAAGGATAAAAGGACTTAATGGAGAAAGGTATTTCATGTTACTTGTTGATGATTACTCTGGGATGACATGGGTTACATTTTTTAAAGAGAAATTTGAAGCTTTTGAAGGATTTAAAGTAATCAAAGCAATGGTAGAAATTCAAATGTTTAAGATTTGATAGAGGCGGAGAATTTACTTCAAATGAATTTGACAATTTTTGTGACAAATATGGTATCAAAATACACTTTTATGCTATGAGAATCCCTCAATAGAATGATGTAGTAGATAGGAAGAATAGTTGTTATTGAGATGGCTAGAACTATGGTGAAGGATGCTAACCTGCCTAATGTATATTGGAAAGAAGTTGTGCATACTATTGTTTACATTTTTAACAAGGTACGAATTAGAGTAAATCATACTAAGACACCTTATGAGCTATGAAATGGAAGACCTCCTACTATAAAGTATTTCAAAATTTTTGGGAGTAAGTCTTATATCAAAAGAGATGAAGATGATTTTGGAAAGTTTCATACCAGAGCATATGAAAAAATATTCTTAGGATATGCTACAAACAACAAGGCCTATCAATGTTACAATAAGAGATTGAATAAGATAGTGGAGAGCACAAATGTGAAAGTATGTGAAAGCATGAGATTAGAATACCCCTGAACCCATATAGGAGACTAAATTTGAGATTATTCTTGTTGTTGCAAAAGAAAAGACATATCTAGAAGACAACAATAAGGAAGAGATAGATGAAATTGAAGAGGAAGAAGTAGAACCTGGGCAATTGATTAAGAACCTAGTAAAATATGTATGAAAGAATCATTCAGAAGATCAAATAATTAGAGACAAAACCAAAGGAATTCAGACAAGAAGAAGTGTTACAAAGGCAAATGAGCAAGAAAACTATTGTTTTCTTCCACTAGTGGAACCTAAATCACATGAGGAAGCAAGCAAATAAGAAAGTTGGGTAAAATCAATGGAAGAAGAATTTAATCAAATACAAAGGAATTAGACTTGGGATATGTTAACCAAACCGATGGACAAAAATCTGATGGGAACTAAGTGGGTGTTTCAGATCAAGCTAAATGAACAAAGATAAGTTACAAAGAACAAAATGAGATTGGTATGTAAAGGCTATTCACAAGTTGAAGGTATTGATTTTGAGATAACTTTTGCTCTAGTAGCTAGGATGGAAGCTATGAGAATGTCTCTTGCATTTTTTTTGCTTATAATAATTTCAAGGTATATGAAATTGATGTTAAGTCAACATTTTTGAATGGAGAACTGGAAGAAGAGGCATATACTGAGCAACCAAATGGATTCAAATTGTTAGAAGATTTAGATATGGTTTGCAAGTTAAAGAAGGCATTATATGGACTCAAAAAAGCACCCAGAGCTTGGTATACTAGATTGGACAAATATTTATTATAGAAAAACTTCAGGCAACGATTTTTATTTTAAGGTTGAAGGTAACAAGTTGTTGATTGTTGTTGTCTATGTTGATGATATTATATTTGGAGGAAGCGATGATCTGTGTAAAGAGTTTGCAGAAGAGATGCAAAAGGAATTTGAAATGTCAATGATCGATGAGATGTCATATTTTCTTGGTCTACAAGTTAGTCAGTTGGAAGATAGGATCTATAATTCTCAAGCTAAACATGTCAAAGACATGTTAAATAAGTTTGATATGGAGAATTGGAAACCAATTACTACCCCTTTATCTGTAGGTTGCAAATTAAGAAAAGATAACATTGTAGATGTATAAAAATGACCATATTCCTAAATGAATATTTAATATTCATTTTATTCCCATTCCTCTATTTAGTTAACTCTAATTTAATTAAATCACTCACATTCTTCTATTTAATTAAATAAATTATTCAATTTATTTAAATTCACGTAAGCCCTTTACATCATTTAATTGAATAAATCATTTTATTTAATTAAATCCCTTCTCTCTACTTTTTAATTAAATTTATATTTAATTAAATAGTTCACCCCAATTAAATAAATCTAATTTATTTAAATTCACAACTTGCAATCAAATTAAAATAAATTAATTTTATTTTAATTAAATTCTATTTTCCCCACCCACTTGCATTTTCCTACATCTCCCACTTGCATCCTAACCCTATTCCTAAATTCTTCTAGAATCCATCTAATCCTAATCAATTAAGCTTAACCCATCAATTATCCCCTTTCCCTAAATTTAAGGAGGTCACTTCTCAAATTTGGAGTAAAGTCTTCAAAAGGCATTAAAGCCTTTATGCCTTCAACAAACTAACTTGTTGAATACCCCCAAATTTGGAAGGACTCTTACAAATTTGTATCCAAAGTCTTCAAACCATTAATGGTTAACTAACCCTTAGTGGCATGGTTAGAGACTTTTTGCCTAACTCAACCCTCATCTAATCCAGGGGTCTCATCAAGCATTCATTGCTTTGACCATGGTTATCTCTTTAACCTTTGCACAAGAGTTTACCCCTTGGGTAAAAGCTTTGTCCATTGGATAACCCTAACCTAACCTTAACCCTTACCTTCTAAGGTAACCAAGAGGTCTTATCAAGAATTTAATGCTTCTTATCTCTCCTCTCAAGCAGTCTTATGTTGACAATTGTCACCATTTCATTGGTGAAAATTGTAAACATGGATCGATAACTTTCAATCTCGACCCTTGATTAACTCCTTCAATATTGACCTTCCATTGCCCTATTTTCCCTATAAATAGAGCTCTCATTCCTCCATTTTAAAGATCAATCCAAGCTTTTAGTATCTCAGTTATGCTCAATTTTATCAATACATCTAGCCTCTCTTTATAATAGGAATTAATCTAATAAGCATTTTAGAGTATTTCTGTTATCATTAGCTTAAATCATTAACTAGTATATCATGTTAGGATAGTATTGGTACTAACCTTGTCATCTTATAATATAGTTTAACTCATTTATAGAATCATGCGTAAATAGGATGCATTCATGTTAAAACCAATCTAAAGCATCCCTCGTTCTTGCATTCGTCATCCCTAAGTCACTTTGCTCAGTGATCTGAGAGCAAAGGCATTGACTTGAGGGACCTTGTGAGAAAGAGAACCATGGAACCTACCTTGGGAAGTTGAGTCATTTTTCATGACTCCATAAATTGCACCAAGAAGTCTTGTGGGTGTGTGAACAAGCCCCTTTGAGACCACATTTTCACATTTTGAGTTTCATCAACCCGCTTTTCCCACACACATCTCATTTTCAAGATACATCTCACAGCATATCATTATCATACATCTCATTTTCAAGATAAATCTCATAGCATATCATTATCATACATCTCATTTTCAAGATACATCTCATACATCATCCATCATCCATCAAATATCAAATCATATGCATCTATCTAAGCATTGTAACACCATCACATTCTCACTCATCTCATCATCATCATCTAGTCACATTCATCATTGCATCCCTCACATGCATATCTATCGTATCATCATGGAATCACTCTTCACTTTCATATCTTCATCATTCTTCCAAACTATCTTCTATCATGTCTTATACAAGATGTATCTTTCCTGAAACTAGATGTTTTGATCAACTCTTATGTAGGATATATCATTCCTAAAACTAGATGTTTTGATAAGCTCTTATATAGGATATATCGTTCTTGAAACTAGGCATTTTGATCAGCTCTTATACAGGATATATCGTTCCTGAAACCAGATGCTCGATCATCCATGTCTTACACAGGTGGTATCATTCCTGAAACCAGACGCTTGATCATCCATGTCTTATACAAGCGGTATCATTCCTGAAACCAGACGCTCGATCATCCATGTCTTATACAAGAGGTGTCATACCTGAAATGAGACTTGATCTCAATCCAATCAATATAATCAATCTTATCAAACCCATGCATGTAATCACTATCCACCCTTCTATCTTTCAAATAAGCATTCTTCTTCTTTCGAGAGATCATTCATGCCTTTTGTGCATGAACGATCTCCCGAGGGGGCATTATCATATCAAATCTCGACATCAATTTCATATCGACATCAGTTTCATATCAAATTTTCATGTCAAATCAATTCTTCATATCTGGGGCATCATATCGACATTTCAACACAAGCATCATATCTGACACATGTTGATTCAAAAAAAAATGATGTGTCGGATATGATGCTTGTGTTGAAATGTCGATATGATGCCCTAGATATGAAGAATTGATTTGATATGAAACTGATGTCGATATGAAATTGATGTCAATATTTGATATGATAATGCCCCCTCGGGAGATCGTTCATGCACAAAAGGCATGAATGATCTCTCAAAAGAAGAAGAATGCTTATTTGAAAGATAGAAGGGTGGATAGTGATTACATGCATGGGTTTGATAAGATTGATTATATTGATTGGATTGAGATCAAGTCTCGTTTCAGGTATGACACCTCCTCTATAAGACATGGATGATCGAGCGTCTGGTTTCAGGAATGATACCTCCTGTATAAGACATGGATGATCGAGCGTCTGGTTTCAGGAATGATACTGCCTGTATAAGACATGGATGATCAAGCATCTGGTTTCAAGAACGATATATCCTGTATAAGAGCTGATCAAAATGTCTGGTTTCAGGAACGATATATCCTGTATAAGAGCTGATCAAAACATCTAGTTTCAAGAATGATATATCCTGCATAAGAACTGATCAAAACATTTGGTTTCAGGAAAGATACATCCTGTATAAGACATGATAGAAGATAGTTTGGAAGAATGATGAAGATATGAAAGTGAAGAAAGATTCCATGATGATACGATAGATATGCATGTGAGGGATGCAATGATGAATGTGACTAGATGATGATGATGAGATGAGTGAGAATGTGATGATGTTGCAATGCTTAGATAGATGCATGTGATTTGATATTTGATGGATGATGGATGATGTATGAGATGTATCTTGAAAATGAGATGTATGATAATGATATGTTGTGAGATGTATCTTGAAAATGAGATGTATGATAATGATATACTGTGAGATGTATCTTGAAAATGAGATGTATGATAATGATATGTTGTGAGATGTATCTTGAAAATGAGATGTATGATATGATATGTTGTGAGATGTATCTTGAAAATGGGATGTATGATAATGGTATGTTGTTTAATTGTAAAATGATATGCAACTTAATTGTAAAATGATATGCAACTAATTGTAAATGATATGCAACTAATTGTAAAATGATATGCAACTAATTTGAGCATCCTTATTCTGCGTTCATCATTCCCGTATAGTCACATGTTTTTGCTTTCTTTGTAGGTATCATCATTGAGCATTGATTTGGTAGGATTTGTTGAAAATTTATACAAGCATAATGGTATAAGTGAACCATAATGAACTGAGAAAAATTTACATGATTTTTGATTTTGCAAGATAACACAAGTGTCAATGTATAATTGAACCAGGACGACCTGAGTGCAGATTGTGTATAAACAGACAAGATTAAACCATTTGTATGCGCAAAGTGGAATCATGTCTTCAGTGATATACCGTGAATCACGTCTCAAGACAAGTATTTGCATAGTACAAATGATCGCCTCACAGACATAAAACTAAAAAAATTTGAAGTCCCCATGACTTTCTCTAGCTTGATGCATTGTGGAGAAAATGTAGAGGATCCAATAGTTCAAAAAGTTCAAGTGCAAAATAGTCAAAACTTCATGCAAGATGCAAACATTTGATACTTCAGAAAATCATCCATCCCATTTTGTGAATCCCTTTAAGTGATCAATGTTTGGTTTTGTGATTGTTGAGTTGTTTGCTGGATATGATGTTCTGAGTTTGCTACAAGTTTTGATGTTCTGAATTTGCTGCAAGTTCTGATCAATGCTACCCCTAGCCGAGTTTTCCTCTTAATGTGGATATGTACAGTGATTACCAAGCCATGGTGAGATGCGGTGAAAAGATATGTGGATAAACCAAGATAGTGACTACGCTAAGTATGTCCATGATAGTGTGATAAAATGTCGGGCGATAGCTGATAGTGCTTGACTGTGGATATAACGGTTTGGTAGTAAAGATAGATAGAGGAGTTCTCCTCTCACAGTAGCGCCTGTTGCCAGGTTGTCACCAGTTGTTTTTATTGTACCTTTTATTTGATTTTTCTTGATATTTGATATTTTTTTATTTTTTTGATATTTTCGACTATTCCGTGCATTACACTGCTCAAGTGTAGTATTTCTTTAGATGAATGTTGTTAGTTGGTTCATTGAGCACATCTCCTTCTAAAGTTGTTAGCTGATAAGCACCTAATCCATAAGCTGATATGATGACATAGGGACCTAACTAGTTAGGTTCAAATTTCCCTTTCTTTTCCCGATCCTGTTGATTTCTAGGATTTTCCTTCAGTACTAGGTCATCAATTTTAAAAATTCTGGGAATGATCTTGTGGTTGTAGCTTCTGCACATGTGTTGTTGATATGTTTTGAGGTGAGTGTAGGCATGTTGGCATCTTTCATCTAGAAGTTCTAGCTCTTATAGTCGGTTGACTCGATACTCTTCATGTGGAATTAGGCCTTTCAAAAAGACTCTAAGAGATGGAATTTCTACCTCCAGGGGTAAAATTGCCTCTAATCCATATACCAATGAATATGGTGTAGCTCCCGTAGGTGTACGGATGCTAGTTTTGTATGCCCAAAGTGCTGGATTGAGTTGCACATGCCAATCTTTGCCTGCATCATTCACTGTTTTCTTTAGGATTTTCAATATTGTCTTGTTGGATGCTTTTGTCTAACCATTCCCCTGTGGGTAGTAAGGTGTAGAGAAATGATGTTGGATCTTGAATTTTTCACATAGTTCTCGCACATCTTGGTTTTTGAAAGGTCATCCATTATCTGTGACGATGGAACTTGGGATGCCATATCTGCAGATTAGATAATTAAGGATAAAAGATGTTATTTGTTTCCTAGTCGCTGTGGTCATGGGGACTGCTTCAATCCATTTGGTAAAGTATTATGTTGCAGTTATAATGCACTTGTGTTTATTTGAAGATGAAGGATGAATTTTTCCGACTAAGTCCAATCCCCACTGGAAAAAGGGCCAGGATGTTGTGAATGGCTGCAATTCCTATGCTGGTGCATGTATAAGATTGCCATGGATTTGGCATTTAGGACACTTCTTTGCAAAATGATAAGAGTCTTTTTCCATTGTCGACTAGTAATATCCCATTCTTAGAAGCTTTTTAGCAAGAGTAGGACCACTTGAATGTGTGCCACAGATACCTTCGTGAAGCTCTTGTAAAGCAAAGTCAGATTCATTACGATCAAGGCAACGAAGAAGAGTACCATCTAGACCTCGACGGTACATAGTATGAGCAGTGAGAGTATAACGGGTGGCTTGCCAGATAAAGTTGCATTTTTGGTTTCAGGATAGGTCAATGGGTAGGATATTGCTTTTAAGATAGTCGTATATTGGTCCGTATAACGGAGAGTTAGAACCGGTCAAGGCATAGATAACATGGGAATCAAAATGGTCATAGGCTGGGGAGAACAATTGCTCTACCAAAAACTCGTAACGATTTTGTTGCTCTAGAATTTGCAGTAGTGAAGCGATAGTAGCCATTGCATCGGCTACTCTATTGTCCAACCTTGGTATTTTCTTGAAGGTGATGTGTACAAAATATTGTTTGAAATCATCCACCATCCGTTTGTATGGTAGCAGTTTTTTGTCCTTTGTCTGATAGTCATTGTTGATTTGATTGATGACTAGTTGTGAATCTCTGTAAACTTTTAATTCCGTGATTCTCCATTCCATGACCATTTTGATGCCTATAACTAGTGCCTCATACTCAGCAATGTTATTTGTGCATGGAAACATAAGCCGATATGATCTTGGTATGGTGTGCCATTCAGGAGTGATGAACAGAATGCCAGCACCTGAGCCATGTTGAGTATAAGATCCATCAAAGTATAGGGTCCATTGTTTGGTGGAAATAGCAAGAACATCCCTGTCTGGGAATTTGATCTCCATTGGTTGTTTTCCAGGTAGTGGTGCTTTAGTCAGTTGATTTGCAATTGCTTGTCCTTTGATAGCTCGTCGCTCTATGTAGTGGATATCAAATTCACTGAGAATCATGACCCATTTAGCCAATCTGCCTGTAAGAGATGCTTTGCTGAGTAAATATTTGAGAGGATCAATTTTTTCTACGAGCTTGATGGTGTGAGCTAGCATGTAGTGTCAGAACTTTTGAGAAGCAAATACCACCATCAGATAAGCTTTCTTAATGAATGTATAGTTGAGTTCATATCCGTTCAATGTCCCGCTGATGTAATATATAGCTCGTTCCTTGCCTTGTTGATTTTATTGTGCTAATAATGCCCCTAGTGATATATCTGTTGTTGAAATGTAGAGAATGAGTGGCTTCCCTGCTATTGGTGGTACTAGAACTGGTGGGTCCATTGATTATTGTTTGATTTGATAGAATGATTCTGCACATTTGGCTTCCCATTTGAATGGTAGAGTTTTATCTGCTAGTTGAGCGATGAATCACCTGATTGACTGGAGTTGTCCTTGTAGAGATCGGAGCTGTCTGATGTTTTTTGGTGGTGGCATCTCCATTATGGCTTGTACCTTTGTTGGATCCACTTCAATACCCTTTGCTGAAACTATGTAGCCTAGTAAGTTGCCTGATGTAACCCCGAAGACACACTTCTTAGGGTTGAGTCTGACTTGGAATTTCTCCAATCTGTCAAAAATCTTCTCTAAGATGCTTAGATGTTCTGCTCGGGTAAATGATTTAGCTAGTAAATCATCCACATAGTCCTCTATGAAGGTATGCATCATGTCATGAAAAATTGTTGTCATTGCTCGTTGATAAGTTGCCCCAACATTCTTTAAGCCAAAATGCATGACATTACAATAGTACGTTCCCCAAGGACAGGTGAATGTTGTTCTATCTTGATCCTCTGGGGCTATCTTGATTTGATTATAGCCTGAAAAACCATCCATTAGTGATAGCATTGCATGGTCTGCTATGAGGTCTACAATTATGTCGATACTTGGTAAAGGAAAGTCATCCTTTGGACAGGCTTTGTTGACATCTCTAAAATCGGTGCATATTCTGATATTGCCATCTGGTTTGAAAACTGGTACAATGTCAGAAATCCATTCAGCATAGTCGATAGGTCAAATAAATCCGACGTCTAATAGTTTCTTCAGCTCAACTTTGACCATGAGCGCTACATGTGGATTCATCTTTCTCAGTTTTTGCTTGACTGGCTTAGCTCCTGGAGTAATGGATAAGTGATGCATGATTAACTATGGATCAATCCCGGATATATCTGCATATGACCAAGCAAAGTTAATTTGCTTTTCTTTGAAAAATTGTATAAACTTTCATTTTTCTTCCTCTGTCAAAGATTCTGCAAGGTGTATATTTTTGGCTGCTTCTATTGTACCAATGTTGATTGATTGAGTGGGCTCAATTAATATGGGTGATCGCTCCTGATAATGTTCAGGAAGAGTGTCAAGTCTCCCATCTTTAGGTGCCTTAAAAAGGTTTTCACCCTCAGATGCATCCTTTATTTTTTACTTTTTTGTGATCTATTGCTGCCATTGATTGGTTTTCAGCAATAGATCTTTTATGTTGTTCATTTTTGCGACTGAGAGACTTGGCACTCCCCTGATTGCAGATGTCGTTACTTTGTTCACTAGTAGAGTCTGTTTTCGGGTTAATGGTACACAAGTAATGGATAATGGATTCATCATTCGGGAAAATTGGTATATCATGAGTTTTAGGTTCATCCCAGTCTATGAGGTCAGGAAAGACAAGTGGTAAGGAGTCATTAGGCGGATCAAGTTCAGCTGCTGTAATTGTCAGGGAGGAGGTATCATCGTGGTTGGCCGGGGTGTTAAACAAGTTAAGGATTTCGTCAAGGTCTTCGATGGTATCATCTTATGTGTAGACTTGCTTGTAATGTTGCTGCTCATTTTCTTAGGCGTCATAGATATTTTGTGGACCAAATTCAAGGAGTCCACTGTGCCGTGTTCTTCTTGAGAGATGGGTGTATGCCTGTCATTTGTAGCAATATCTTCAGTAACATTGGAACAGCTGCCCCATTCATATTCATTTGAATCAGTCTCAGAGGTATTATCCTAGATTCTGGCAATGTTGTGGATGGGTATGTTGTAGGGTGAAAATAGGTCTTTGATGATTGATACAAGTCTGATAGTTTTCTCTGATTCTATGTCAAATCCTGCTTCCACTCTTTGCATTTGTTCATATACTGTCTCTCCTCGAGGAGGAATGATGTTATCAAGAGGTGATTCCTCTTTGTCGGACACTAGTTCTTGAACATGATGTACTTCGCCAGTAGATGTTTCCTTCTTTTGATTGATGGGTTTCCCTTGATGTTGCTTTCGTTCTTGATTTTCAAGTTCTTTGTGTATTGTCTCTGCTGACTCAAATAATGCCTCCTACCAGTGGTCCTCCTTGTATTTCTTCTTTGCTTTCCACTGAGGTTTTTGGTATTTTCTTGGTGTCTTCTTGGGTGGTAGAGTGTGTTCATAGCCCAATCCTATTTTGTCTTTACTAAATTGTGAAGGAGGATCTAATGGTTCTGTGACGCCTTCCTGACGTTTTTCGATAAGTCCTTTGTCATTGTATCCCATTTGTTGCATGATCAAGCAACCTTTTCCATACAGGTGTGTTGGTATAGCTACCTCCATAGTAGCCACCCTGTCTTCTTCCTCATCCTTGTATAGCCAACTAAGGATGTCTTTTTCCTCTGGTTCATGTGCTAGAGTGCCTAGTTGGATAAATTTGCCATCAAACTTGGTGATGGGCTGTATTGCTTGATGTGTTGATGCTGTAGGTAATCCATGAGATTTAGGCAATGTTGGTAAGTTGGCTAAACACAAAGGTTCCAAAGAGTATTCTCCCATGCCTTTCTCTTTGATTTTCATTTTCTACTTGAAATCCATAGATAGTGATTTAGACATTTCTTGCTGAAGATCTGGTGTTGGGTAACTTTGTTTTTCTCTATTATGCGGAACCAAGCTGTCTTGGGCTGCCCCCATAGCATTACAATGTTGAAAAGGGTTATGACCTGCTGATATAGAAATCTCCTATCCATTGTAGGGGAACTTAACACACTGATGATAAGTAGAAGGTACTGCTTGCATTTCATGTATCCAAGGTCGACCCAACAAGATATTGTATGTGAGGTCTATGTCTAAGACTTGGCATATAGTGTCCTTTTGTATTGGTCCTACTTGAATTAGCAACATTACTGTTCCTTTAGATGATCTTTCTTCATCATCATATGCTTTGATAGTGATCTTTTTGTGCGGATCAATAGATTGCTTAGTGAAGCCTAATGCACGGATAAGTTTCAAGGTACAGATATTGAGTCCAGCTCCTCCATCTATTAATACTCTTTTGACTCGATGTTTGTAGACCAAGACTTAAATGTGGAGTGGAGTATTGTGTGGATGGCTCAATGAGATATTATCATGCTCAGAAAAGGTGAGGTTATGAGGTCCTGTCATATGAGCGACCATGGCTTGGAATTTGTCAGTATCCAGATCTTGAGTTACGTTTGTTTCTAATAGTGCTTGTTCCAAGATGTCTTTGTGTTTTGGCGAAAGTTTCAACAACTCCAGTATAGATATTTGAGCAGGATTTTTGCGCAGTTGATTGACTAAATCATATTGAATCCTGGGTACGATGTGTGTTGTTGATATATGCCCCTTCAAGACATATTTTTGAGCTCTGGTTGTTACATTGACGGATTCATGTTCATGCTTGTCTTTGATTGTGATGACATTTACTTGATTGTCCTCGGCTGATATATGAATGATGGTGTTATTGTATATGTTATTGATACGAGCTCCACGTGTATCGTTTGATGTTGAAGCTCCATCCTTGTTGTAGTTGGGAAGATGATTCTTAAAGGCTCCATGGTCACCATTTGTCTTGAGACCATCGACTGTTAAATCGCCTCTATCAATCATGTCTTGAACAATGTTTTTCAGTCTCATGCAATCATTTGTTTGATAACCTTTGTTTCGATGAAAGTCACAAAAGTGTGAGTCATTCCACCAAGGTGGTTTGATTTGTGGTTCAAAGTTGTTGACTGCTGGTAAGGAGATAATTTTGTTTGCTAGGAGTTCTCTGAATGTTGATTCCAAGGATTGCCCTAGTGGTGTGTAAATGCGTTTTTGAAAGTTGTTGGTGTTACCTCATGAGTTTGTATTAGGTCCTCGATTGGTGTTATTTCTTTGGGTATTGTTGGCATTGTTTGCGTTTAGATGATCTTGATTGGTAGTCGGTGCATAAGTGTTAGTACCTTGGTTAGCACCTTTTGGATTCTTTGTAGTTTAAGGATTTCCTGATAAAGCTAACACTGGTTCCTCAGATTTCGGATCATTAGGAACATTTCCTCCTTCGTTTCCAGTGTTTTTGTTTCTGGTTCAGATTCTGGATTTGTCTAAGTTGTTATTATTTTGGTTGTTGTAATTCGATGAATTTGTTCCTTCTTTGAAGAATTTTAATGTTTCTTTCTTGACACATGCCTCTTCTACTTGGATGCCATTCTCAATCAATTTGGCAAAATATGGTATGCATTGGAGTTTGAGTCTGTAACTTATCTCACTATTTAAATTGTCGATGAAAATTTCCATCTTTTCCTTCTCAGGCACATCCCGAGGATATCTCGAAACCATCCATCGCCAACGTTGAAGAAACACCACGAGTGTTTCGTTGTTCTTTTGTTTGGTATTGCAGACATCTAGCATGGTGATAGCATGTTGAATGTTATAGGAATATTGAGTTATGAATTTGTTGACCAATTCATCGAATGATCTGACAGGAGGTGTGATTTTGGATAACCATTCATTGTTTGTCCTCCCAAGCTTCTTGGGAATAACCTCATCAAATAGGTGTCATCATGGGAGAATTCAAGACTCAAGGTACAAAATTTCCGAACATGATCACGAGGATCACTTTTCCCATCATATTTGTCAAATTTGGGAATATCTAAGTTTGGGGAAAAAGGCACCATGTTTAATCGTCTGTCAAAAGGATAATGACAAATTTCAGTTAAGGAGTATCATATTGTTGTCCCTTGTTGCATGTCTTGCATTTGTCTTTGTAACATTTGCATTTGTTGAGTGAGAGCAATCAAAGGCGTATTTATTTGCTAAGGGAAGAGTTCTTCCCTTGTATTGTTTCAAAGCTGAAATGGTGTGTGCAGGGGTATGTTTTGCTTGGGCAAGTTCTGTTCCGGTAGATTTTGCTCAGGCATGTTTTGTTCAGGGTCACGTGCTTCCTCCTCTATTTGTCGTTCTTGATAGTCATAATATCGAGATCCTGTTTTAAATATGTCAGTGTCAAAGTCTTCAGGGAGTTTAACTCCTTTTCTTGTGAGCATTAGTAGATATTTTTCTTTGTCGTTTTCCATGAGTTTTTCCACAAGTTTTTGAAATGAAGCGCTTTCTTGACACTCTTGGAGAAGTTCCTTAGAAATTTTGGTGTCCTCTAGATTTGGACACTCGAAAGGATTTAATAATCTTCGATTCATGCTGGACTCTGGTTGCATTTCACTTTGTTTGTTTCGTTGAGAGCGAGTAACAACGGGCATCTAGTAGAAGCTTTCTGTGACAAAAGGAACGAACTCCTCTTCGATGTTTTGTTCAGGGGTTGGTGGTTCAAATCAGGGTATGTTGTAAGTGATGCACTCTTCAAGGAAGGAAGCTAGATTGATCTTTCCTCCTTGATTTAGGCATTGACAGAATGCTAATTTTTGACAGAATTCTCTACTCCTCAATGGTTCCTTGTCAAATTCATTGGTTTTGCCTTGAAGATACAAGCGGATATGATGAAGGAATATTCGATGATATTTGAAGAGTCGGCGATTGATGTATAAAAATTTATTACATTTGGAAAGTTTTAGAGAACTGGGTTGTTGTTTCCTCAACTTAGTGTTATGATAAATACTCTTTCTTCTCAGAATATGAGGATTAGTCATGCACAAGCGATCAATGGTTTCCTTTGATTTGTTTTGGATTTAGTTTAGCTTGTTTTTGAAAACTCAAGTTTTACTTTATCAAATGAAGGTTTAGATGCCCCCTCAGGACAAAGCGTGTCAAATGATATGGAATACGAGCTTTCCTGATATGGAAACTTGATTTGACAACTTGGAGTTTAAAAAACAAGTGTGTTTTGGATAGAAATCCTTTTGATTGAAGGACCTATTGATACTTGTGATGAGGTTTCCTGATTTTGATAGGAGAGATGTGTGTTATCTTGCGACTTGTTTTCAAATTCTGACAACTTTGTTTTACTAAAAACTTTCTTTGAGAATAGGTTTTGATACTCTGTTTTGATTTTTTGCTTGAGGAAGTTCAGGTTGAGAAAGGAAAGATTCCTGAATTGTTTTCAGATTTTTCAAAAATAGCCTCTGTTTTGCCCCCTATTTTCTTTGTTTTTGCCACGTGTTAAGACAGAAACACAATGCGCTACAGAAAGTCCTCAACGCGGTAGAGAACAGACTCCATGCGCTAAGCTTCCCTCGGTGATGCACTAATTGGTTTGCCTTGGATTTGTCTTGGTTTAAAAAGTTATGCGCTAATATGGGCTGTTAATGCGCTAACTGTTGGTCTCTACGGGCTAATTTTTGACCCCCACGCGCTAAGATGTTGCTTCAACACGCCAGAATGTTTTAAAAAAACGTTACTTTTAAACTGCTAGTGTTGGATTTTATGAAGTGCTAATGTTTAGACTTAATGCGCTAAGGTGAAGGTCAAATGCACTAAAGGATGGTTTCCACGCGCTAAGAAGTTGCTCTCATTCGCTAAAGTACCCTGATAGTTTGACTTGGTTGTTTTTCCACAATTTTTGGAACTTTGTTTTTAGTTTTCAATGATGATGGATGATTTTCGGAAGTAACAACTGAAAGCACGACACAAAAGAACCAACCATTTTGCTCAATCTAAATAATGAGTGTATGTTCTATGAGGATGTGTTCAAATCCCCAATGTTTTAATAAGTTTAGATACAACAACATATAATTCAGTCAGACTCTTTATTCAAGGGTCATAAGTAATATCATAGCCCACTAGTCTCGATACTCCGTCAGCTCAAACAGTCGTGTCACCTCCTAGGGGGCGCCCATTTTTTTGCATTTTGCCAAAAATTAACCCAAAGTGAATTGCTTCACAATTGAGTAGTTATCTTGGGAGATATATGGTGAGCGATCTTCAGGGCGGATTCTTCCCCACCCTTGCACTATGATATTACAAATGTCTGGATACTGACTCGGCTCAAAGTTTCTATGCTAAAGTTCATAATCAGGCTTTCCATTTGGCCGTTAGTGATAAACTCCCTCAGGAGGCTTCCCAACCTTTGGAACAAAGGCTTTACATATCTCAAGGATACTGGGGGAAGGCTAATCGTTGTGCGCAACCGTTGAAAAGGACTTTCATCACTTTCCACTTTTGATTATAGTGGGTTGGAACACTTGGCTTCAAAGTCGTTCCCCACTTAGGTTGTTCCCTTCACACCGGCCAAAGAATGGCTTTAAGAGTTTTTCAACCCCTCGGGAAGGCAGGCCTGCTAAAGGATTTAATGCAATAACACCGAAAGTGTAAGAGTGGTCTAGCTTTTTTATCACCTAGTTAAGGGGAGAGCATATTCCTTCCACTTTCGTAGCAAAGTAAACAAGTGTTCTTTTTAACTCTTCATTGCAATGATTTGTTAAAATCTACATGGAGATGTTGCTCCACAAAAACATGGTGTTTATTTTATCCCTTTAAAGCAATGATTTTCTAATCTAGGGAAAGAACCTGGTCAACAAAGCAAATTTGATGCTTGGTCAACGAAAGAAATCGATCAAAAGGGGAATATCTTCCCTCTTTAATTGTGAATGACTTTGGACATGTGTGATTCTTTTGCTTTGCAAAAATTTGAAGTGGATCCTTTTATGCACCAAAGGATGGTGAAGTTCTTTTTTAAACCCCTTTGTTTGCAAAAATAAAAAGATTTGTCTTGTTGTTTTTATAGCCCAAAATGAAAATTTGTCTTCCTAGAAAAAGCAAGAGGATTGTTTTTGTGGTTCTTTTTATTTGCCCAAAATAAGGTGAGTTCAATTTTATCCAACAAGAATTAAAAGACCCTTAATTTTAACTAACTTAACTAAGTTAGTAAAAATTTAAACTATTTGTAATTCTGAAAATTAAGCTAATCTCCACTTGCAAGAAATTGTCAAAAATCCTACAAAATACCAATCAAAATAGTTAGAAAAATCTTGGCTTTGGTGGACTTCTACAAGTCTAGATTTAAGCTCGGTTACAATTTTTTTTTTTGTCTGTGATGTGCTACAAAAAATACTGTACGCGCTACAAGATAACTGGGATGCGCTATCGGACAGACTTGATGCGCTGAACTATTTTTTGAATGCGCTGCTCTGTTATTTTCTTGCACTGAGACCTACAGGAAAAATGTTATTAAAGTTTATGCACTAAGTGATGGTCTGCACACGCTAGGGAATGAGTCCCACATGCCGAACAATGAGCCGGATGCACTGGACTGTTAACTAGATGCGCTAAGGGATGTTCCCTACGCGCCGATTCCTGTTTCCCGCGTACCTGCAAAAGTGATTAGATTTAAAAACCAATTTGATTAATGGCGTTGAGCCCCATGGTGGGCACCATAAATGTGTGCAGGAAAAGTGGGTCGATGAAACTCAAAATGTGAAAATGTGGTCTCAAAGGGACTTGTCCACACACCCACAGGACTTCTTGGTGCAAGTTATGGAGTCATGAGGAATGACTCAACTTCCCAAGGTAGGTCCCATGGTTCTCTATCTCACAAGGTCCCTCAAGTCAATGCCTTTTCTCTCAGATCACTGAGAAAAGTGACTTAGGGATGACGAATGCAAGAACGAGGGATGCTTTAGATTGGTTTTAACATGAAATGCATTCTATTTATGCATGATTCTATGAATGAGTTAAACTAGATTATAAGATGACAAGATTAGTAGAAATACTATCCTAACATGATATACTAGTTAATAATTAAAGCTAATGATATAAAAAATACTCTAAAATGCTTATTAGATTAATTCCTATTACAAAAAGAGGCTAGATGTATTGATAAAATTGAGCATAAATGAGATACTAAAAGCTTGGATGGATCCTGAAATGGAGGAATGAGGGATCTATTTATAGGAAAAATAGGGCAATGGATGGCCAAGATTGGAGGAGTTAATCAAGGGTCAGGATTGAAAGTTATCAATCCATGTTTAGAATTTCCACCAATGAAATGGTGACAATTGTCAACATAAGACTGCTTGAGAAAACCTTATGGTTACCTTAGAAGGTAAGGGTTAAGGTTAGGTTAGGGTTATCCAATGGATAAAGCTTTTACCCAAAGGATAAACTCTTGTACAAAGGTTAAAGGGATAACCGTGGTCAAAGCAATGAATGCTTGATGAGACCCCTGGGTTAGAAGAGGGTTAAATTAGGCAAAAAGTCTCTAACCATGCCACTAAGGGTTAGTTAACCATTAATGGTTTGAAGACTTTGGGGACAAATTTTTAAGACTCCTTCCAAATTTGGGGGTATTCAACAAGTTAGCTTGTTGAAGGCATAAAGACTTTAATGCCTTTTGAAGACTTTACTCCAAATTTAAGAAGTGATCTCCTTAAATTTAGGGAAATGGGATAATTGATGGGTTAAGCTTAATTGATTAGGATTAGATGGATTCTAGAAGAATTTAGGAAGAGGGTTAGGATGCAAGTGGGAGATGTAGGAAAATGCAAGTGGGTGGGGAAAATAGAATTTAATTAAAATAAAATTAATTTATTTTAATTTGATTGCAAGTTGTGAATTTAAATAAATTAGATGTATTTAACTGGGGTGAACTATTTAATTAAATGTAAATCTAATTAAAAAGTAGAGAGAAGGGATTTAATTAAATAAAATGATTTATTCAATTAAATGATGTAAAGGGCTTACATGAATTTAAATAAATAAATTGAATAATTTATTTAATTAAATAGAAGAATGTGAGTGATTTAATTAAATTAGATTTAACTAAATAGAGGAATGAGAATAAAATAAACATTAAATATTCATTTAGGAATATGGTCATTTTTATACATCTACAGACATATCTCTAGATGTTGATCAGAAGATGTATAGATCTATGATTGGAGGCTTCTTATATCTAACTACATCTAGACCAAATATTATGCAGGCTGTATGTTTAGTTGTGAGATTTCAGGCTAATATGAAGCAATCAAGTGAACAGGTAGTGAAGACGATTTTCAAATAATTGAAAGGAACTCAATATTCTTGTCTTTGGTAAAAAAAAGCATGAATATTTCATGTAATAAGCATATACAATGTTGATTGAGCTAGAAGCATTGATGACATAAAAATTACTAGTTGTCGTGCATTCTTTTTGGGAGACAGATTGGTTTCATGGTTAAGTAAGAAGCAAGGCTTGGCATCATTATTTACTGCAAAAGTAGAATACATTGCAATAACATCTTTCTATACTCAATTTATGTGGATGAAACACTCTTAAAGATATCATAGTGGTATATGATGAAGCTATTCCTATTATGTGTGATAATACTAATGCTATAAATATTTCAAAAAATCTTGTAATGAATTCAAGGACAAAACATATCTCAGTCTGTTATCATTTCTTAAGAGAGAAAGTTGCAGAAATAGAACTCAGATTGGAATACGTTTTTACAAAAGAACAGGTAGTAGGCATTTTCACTAAAGCGTTGGTGAAAGATACTTTTGAGTATCTTAGGCAAAAACCAGGGGTTATTGCCCCTCATTTCTCTAACTAGATGCATTACAGTGGTGCATCTTTCTAAGGGGATATTTAGTGCTTA
This sequence comes from Cryptomeria japonica, assembly GCF_030272615.1. Taxonomy (NCBI): domain Eukaryota; kingdom Viridiplantae; phylum Streptophyta; class Pinopsida; order Cupressales; family Cupressaceae; genus Cryptomeria; species Cryptomeria japonica. Next base: position 411,128,247 of record NC_081408.1, on the reverse strand, counting down.
TCCTTTATCTCCTAGATTGAAGTTGTTCCTACTCTTAAGGGGAGCAATGGTGTGTGTTGGTTCGTATGTTATGCAATGCCCTTTGTCTTTTATGTCTAAGGTGGAGAGAGTTATTGAGAGATTCATGGAGAAAGAGTTGTTGTGAGATTCGTTTGAATGTTCAAGTATTGTTAGTATTTCCATCAATGTCAAAGCGGGAGATAATTGGAAGTATGAGCTTGTATGGTTGTCATTGATGTCATACCTAAAGTATTTGGATGGATTTTGGTCTAGATATTCTCCTAGTCGTTGCAATTGTGTTTTATGTTGTAGATTGTGTTTGGCATTTTTGGTTGTTGGTTGTGGTATTTTGATTTGGATAGTTATTTTTGTTTTTTGGCAGTAAATGTGTTTGTCAAACTAGTCTGAAAATTCTTCGGCGGCCTCCAGATATGTTGAAAATTATGTTGTGATTTAGTGGATGTGACTTAATGGTTCATGTAGTATTCTCAATTCGCTTCTCTGGTGGTTTATTTATTCTACAAGAGAACTTTATTGATTTATATTTGGGATATTCAGTTGTGTTATGATTATGTGTGTCCAATTGAGTTATCTAGATTGGATCATATTCCTTTGGTCTGGATATGCATTGGAGTATGTATTAAGAAGTTGTTATGAGTCTCACCATGGTCTGTGGAGATCTGTGTGAGATATTTCACATCAATAGATGTTCTTTGGCCGACTAATTACTATGTCTACACATTATGTTTGGTAATGACTCTAGCGAATGTGTCAGTGTGTGTAAATTGTCGGATTCATCTTGGAAGGATGTATGGTGATGTGTTTTGGTTTTCTCTTTCTCTTAGAGTGGACTGCTTTCAGTATTTTTTGTTTGGGTGGCTTATTTTGTATAATAATATTTATTTTGTTCTTGGTCAACCTTAAATTAGGTTTTTAATGATCTATCACATATTTAAGGAGTGTGGATGGAGAATTTTTATGATTGATTGTGTGTGAATTGGTAAGAAGAGTATGTGAATAATGTGCAAGTAGATTTGAGATTGCAAAAGTTTGAGCTTTGAAGGTGATATGTTCAGTAAGACAGTGTGTTGTGATAGTGATGATTATTAGAGAGGTTTGCCATGTAAGGATTTTAAGTAGTGGAACAACTTCCTACACTAACCTTGAGATAAGGGTAATGCAATTTTTTTTTACAAATCTTTACAACAGTTATAAAAACTTAACAAAAATAAACATAAATAGCATGCATACCACAACACAATGATTTATGTGGGGAAAACCCTTTTGGGATAAAAAACCCACACTCCAAAAGCCTCCCAATATATTATTTAGGAATCAATAATAGATTATAATATACTTGCAGAGAAAGCTTATTATGGGAGTATCACTAACTAGAGTTTTAGAGGTAACTCAATAGCTAGAAGACTTTTACACACAATCTTGATCTCACACACCTCATATATAGAAGATACAATACATGAAATCGTCAAATGATATTATAAAAACATGGGCTAAAACCACCCAATAAAGTGGAAGCAACCTTATCTCCAATCTAGATGCCCTATGATGTGTCAAAACACACATCAACACGTGTTCCTCCCTTTTACAACTCACTTATGTGTCTGATGCATTTTTTATATTTCCTATTTCAGGAGACCAAACTTTTGGAGGCCATAACTTGTGAATCGGATGTTGGAGTGATGAATTATTTGAAGCATTGGAAAGCTCGCAAAGTGCTCTATCACCTTGTAACCTGCTATGTTGGTTACACCCACTTTTGAAGATATTTCAAAGACTCTAAAGTCCTCAAAATTAAATTTAAACCTTTCATTACAACCTTCAAAAATATAAACTTTAATATCTTCAAATCTAGTTATTGTCTTGCAATGAGAATTCGTCGACATACTTATCCAGCCAATCTGAAGCTTTTGGGAAGCTTTGGGTAAAATTTCAAACCAATTCATGCCTAAATGAAAAAATACTATAAATAGTAACTTTATGTAAATGGAAGGTTGAGACACCATTTTCCCAACATTCTCCCACTTATCAAACACATTGCAAGAGAAAAGGGAGTATCTACACAATAAATTAATTGCTAGGGGCCATGAGGCCCATAGACTCTAAACACCATTTGAACTTCTCTGTGCTCACAACCTTAGCTAAAGAATCTGCAACATTCATCAAGGTCTCTACCTTAACGAGCTTCACCCTACCATCTTCGACCATATCTCTGACAAAATGATATTGAACATCAATATGTTTGGTCCAGGCATGAAATGTTGGGTTCTTAGCTAGGAAGATCGCACTCTAACTGTCACAATAAATTGTCATTGCACCTTGTTTTATTTCAATATTTGAACATAATATTTTAAGCCAAATGGATTCTTTACAAGCATAAGTAGTTGTCATATACTCTACTTCCATAGTGGACAAAGAAACCACAGCTTGTTGCTTACTCATCCAACTAATTGCACCATCAAATGAAGTAAACACACAAGCACTGGTGGACCTTCTACTATAAATATCACTCACCTAGTCTGAATCCATATAACCACGAATATCAAGGGAAATCATGTCTCCTACTAGATTACCGTGATAACACAATGAATACTTTGAGCTACCCTTCAAATATCTTAAGACTCTTTTAACTGCATCCCAATGAACTCTACCAGGATTAGACATATATCTGAAAAATAACTCCCACTGCTTGGGCAATGTCTGATCTTGTACAAACCATAACATACATCAAACTTCCAACTGCACTCTAGTAAGGCACTTTACTCATGTCTTCCATCTTTGATGGAGATGTAGGACAATTTAAAAAAATAAATTGTCCCAACTATAAAAGGAACAAACAATGGTCTACAATCCTGCATGTTGAACCTCCATAGAGTTGAATTCACATACTTACTCTGACCTAGCTATAGATTTTTGTTCACTATATCTCTTTTGATCTCCATCCCAAGAATGTGTTTTGTTGCAATAAGATCTTTCATTTCAAATATAGCAGCGAATTGAGACTTTAGTTCTAAAATCATGCATTTCCCTATACTAATGAATAACATAACATCCACATATAATGCAATGTATAGGAAATGAACACCATCAAATTTATGATAAACACAATAATCTGATTTAGAATGCTCAAATCCCAAACTCAACACATATGTATCAAATTTTTGGTACCACATCCCAGGACTCTGTTTGAGGCCATACAAATATTTATTCAATTTACAAACCAAATTAATTTTACCTTTTACCACATAGTGCTCTGGCTGTGTCATATAAATATCCTCCTCCAAATCACCATGAAGGAAAGTAGTTTTCACATCCATTTGCTCAACCTCTAAATCTTAAAGACAACAATAGAAAGCAAAAATTTAATGGATATCATTTTTGCAATAGGAGAAAATATCTCACCATAATCAACACCCTCAATTTGAGAGTATCCTTTCACAACCAACCTTGCTTTATACTTCTCAATACCTCCATTTGAACCAATCTTTTTCTTGAACACCCATTTACAACCAACATGTTTCTGTCTTTCAGGCAATGGTACAAGATCTCATGTATCATTCTTTTTCAAAGATGCCATTTCTGCTTCCATAGCAATCTTCCAGGATTCTACATCATTCATACCTAATGCCTCTTCTACAGATCTAGATTCATCCATATTAGTATTAAAAGCAAAAATACATCTCTAATCATTAGGTGAATACCATTTAGGTGGTTTTCTATATCTTTTAGACCTTAGTACAAGTTGAGTTGGAGGTTCTTCCTCCTCTTCTAAAGATTCAGAGCTAGATGAGCTCTCCTCAACTTCTTGCCTATCTAGGGGTCTCAATTCAACTCTTTTAGGTGTAGAACGGAATTGAATCACATCTTCTTAATAGTTTGTTTTGGCTACAAGGTAACATAAGGGGATTTAATTTCTCTTAAAATAATACTTTCACTATGCATTATCTTTTGTGTAATAGAGTCCCAAAGTTTGTATCCTTTCACACATAACTGTATCCGATCAAGATACATTTTACAACCTTGTTCTCCAAATTTGTTCACGTCTCCTTTGGCAAATGTGCATATACCTCACAACCAAAAACTCTAAGATGTCTCAATGAAGGTTTGTGACTTGACCACACTTTCATAGGTGTTTTATCAACAAGAGCTGATGTAGGAGACCTATTAATTAGGTAGCAAGTAGTGGCAACAACTTCAACCCAAAACTTTTGTTATAGGCTAGTACCACTCAACATACTCCTAGCTTTCTCCATCAGTATCTTGTTCATTATTTCTGCTTTCTATTCTGCTATGGAGAATGCAGAGTTATCTTTTGTCTATTAATACCACAGTATTTAAAGAATCTATCAATATCATTAGAGAAAACGTTATCGCTATTATCAATCCTCAAACATTTAATTTTATTTCCATTCTACAACTCAACCATTGCTTTAAATTCTTTAAAATGACCCAAAACTTTATATTTACTCTTTAGAAAGTACACCCATGTCCTTCTACTAAAATCATCAATAAATGAAACATAATATGTAGATTTTCCAATGGAAGGAACATCTACAAGACCAAACACAACATAATGAATAAGATTGAAAACACCAAAAGATTTATGAGAACTTGAGTAAAATTGAATGCTGGTTTGTTTTCCATAAATGAAATGCTTATAGAAATAAAAGTCAAGATTACAATTATTCAAGCCTTCAATAAGGTTTTTATTTTTCAAGGGCGTTAGACCCTTTTCTCCAATGTGGCCAAGCCACTGGTGCCATAACATAGTCTTCTCTGTAGGTAACTTTGCTTCAGAAGAAAGAGCACCCTTAGTTACCCAAAAGTCATGTCCATCCATTGAAGGTAAAACCCTCAAAATCTTCCTATGAAGTATCCACATATTTACTTTTTACAGAAGTGATATTACACTCAACAGTGTATGCCTCTAACTTATACAAAGTGCCAAATCTGACATCTCTAGAAATCACCATAGAACCCTTAACCATTTTACATCCTGCATCAAAAAAGACAACCTACACACCCACATTTATCAGTTTTCTCACAGATAATAAATTTCATTTTAGTCCAAGGATATGCAACACACCACTAATCCTTTTTATTCTACCATTAGAAAACCTGATTCTAATTTTACTGTGATCAACAATATCTAAATGTGAATCATCACCCAAGTACACCTTACCTTCATTAAATTCCTCATATTTAAAAAACCAATCTCTATTGGAATTCATATAAAAATGTGCACCTAAGTCAATTAAACATGCATCATTACCTGCATGAGTAGCCAAAGCTGCAATGAATGCATCACCATCTTCCTTCTGAGACTCAAAATTATAATCGAACTTCTTTTTTTTATTCTTCTTTTCTTCATTTCAGTCCTTATGAATGTGTCTTGATTTACCAAAATTCCAACAAATGACTTTGGACTTTCTAGGAGATTTCGATCTCTCTCTGGACTTGGATTTATTACGCTTCTCATTCTTCTTACCTTTTCCCTTAGGTCTTCCATGAACAGTTAGGGCTTCCTTTGCATCTCTTCACCAAGCAAGGCACCCACCACATCTTCAAATTTTAAAACAACAAAATTACTACTGATAGCCATAATAAGATAATCCCATGAATCAAGAAAAGAACAAAGCAAGATCTAATATTTCTCCTCTTCATCCATCTTGACACCATTAGAAACCAATTGAGCCACCAACATATTAAATGCTTCCAGGTGGTCTATAATCCATCCACCCTCTTCCATTCTCAAAGAATACATTTTCTTCCTCAAGAAAATATGATTCAATAAATATTTGGCTTGATACATTTCATGAAGCTTAGTCCATAGCTTCTTTGCAAAGGTCTCTTCATAGACATTTATTAGAATAGAGTTTCCCAAGCACAATTTGATTAGACCCTTAGCTTTACAGTCCATAGAATCATACTAAGAAGTCGTAGAAGGGTTTGAAGGTCTTTAGACATTCACACCAACAACATCCCAAAAATCTCAATCTATTAATAGATCCTTTATCTTCAACTTCCACATCTCAAAATTTCTTTTTGAAAATTTCTCCATGACTATTCTCCTTGACAAACTTGCCTTCTAAAAATTCCTGCAACAAGATCAAAAGTATCGTATACACAAGCTCCCACTCAAATATGGATTAGTTAAAAAATACAATGACCTACAATTGAAACAAAAGGTGATCGAGCTCTATTACCACTTGTAAGAAAGTTAAGTCAAACAACTTCCTGCACTAACCTTGAGAGGAGGGTAATGCAAAAAAATTAACAAATTGTTACAACAGTTACAAAAACTTAACATAAATAAACATAAATAGCATGCATGCCACAACACAATGATTTACGTGGGGAAAACCCTTTCGGGATAAAAACCTCACACTCCAAAAGCCGCCCAGTAACAAATTTATTATTCAAGAATCAATAACAAATTACACTATATTTATTGAGAAAGCTTATCATAGGAGTATCACCAACCAGAGATTCAGAGGTAACTCAATAGTTAGAAGACTCTTACACACAATCTCTCTCTCATGCACCTCATATATAGGAGATACAATACTCGAAACCATCAAATGATATTACAAAACCATGGGCTAAAACCACCCAATAAAGTGGAACCAATCTTATCTCGAATCTAGATACCCTATGATGTGTCAAAACACACATCAAAACATGTTCCTCCCTTTTATAGCTCATTTATGTGTCTGATGCATTTTAATATTTCCTATTTCGGAAGACCAAACATCCAGAGGCCATAACTTGTGAACCAGGTGTTCGATTGACAAATCGTTTGAAGTGTTGGAAAGCTCACAAAGTCCTCTATCACCTCATAAATTGTTGTGCTAGTTATGCCCACTTTTTAGGATGTTTTGAAGCCTCTAAAGTCCTCAAAATTAATTTTAAACCTTTTATCACAACCTTCAAAAATATAAACTTTAATATCTTCAAATCTAGTTATGATCTTGCAATGAAATTTTCCCAACATGCCATGATGTTCGTCACTTGGTATAGTAGTTCAAGGATAATTTCATGTTCAGGAGATCCTTCTCAGTTTTAATTCAATTATGTCCTTTGTTGTTGATTGACAATGAGTCCTTGTAGTGTCTCTCCCTTATTCTTCTTTTGATTTATGCATTGATAGACTTATTTAGACTCTTTGATGATGTTTTGATCGATACTATGACTTAATTTCTATCTCAAATACTTATTGATGATACTAGATATTTTATATGGATATTTGATATATGATGATCTATGTGGATGATGACATATCCTAGACTATTACGATGCATGGACTTATATTTTATGACTTGTGTGCACTCAATATTCATGGATAAATTATATTGTTTATGAGATTATGATTGAATTTTGATAGTGCTAACCCCACTCCATAGTTACATAGGATAAGTCGATGTTATGATTGTCGTGACTGTCTTACTATTGTATTCGTGACAGAGACAATTTCATATCACTCATTTCAAGCATGATATGACATTGTGATTCTCTTTCACTTGCCTGATCATTTATGATATATGTTATTATATATGTTGTCTTGTGGATATTGGTGGTTGTAGGATTGCAGGTAGTAGATATCAACTCCATCTGGTCTCACAGGTCTCAGCATGTCTTCATCCTAATGGCAAGTTGATCGAAAATGACGCGAGTTCCTTCCACACACTCCAGGCTTAAGTTGATATCCTTGTTAGTGTTGGTTTAAGTCAGTGGTTAGAGTCTTGTGATGTTAGATCCTATGTTGGGTTGTCATGTGGCATTGTGGTTATTTGATTATTTAATTAATTAGTATTTGATTCATATAAATTATTAGTGTTAAAATTAAAATAATGTATAGTTTTGATATATTATTATTATTGGGTGATTTATTAATATTTATTATGTTATTTTGATTATTGTTTATTAGCCTTGATTTATTGGTTTAAATTTATTTGGTGCTTTTATATTATTATTTAATGTTGTTTGGATATTTATTATTTATTGTTTAATTATTATTTCTAATGTTATTACTTATGGCTTTATATTTAATTGAGCTATTTGTTTATATTGTACTTGATTTATTTTATTATTGGGCTTTTGATTTATTATTTAATTATTCATCCTACCTACCCTATTTTACTATTGGTTGAGAGATTTGGGTAAGTAAATAATATTATTTTATATTATCTTATCTCAATTTTGTGCATGGTAGGGATGAAATATTATTTAATTGATTATTTTGATTGGAGGATATTTTTTGTATAGTTTGATTGAAATTTTATTTATCGGGCTTTATGAGAATTTGCTCGAGTTAGTTTTTTGGAATATTTTTTAGCGGGATTAAAAATTTGATTTTTCTTGGAGCTTGGGATTTTGGCTTTTCTTGGATTTTGGAATTGGGATTGCTCTTCTTCAAGTTTCTTTGTCATAACTTCCGAATTTCCAGGTTGCTGACTTTCTACTTTTTGCATTTTTGTTTCCGAAAAGATTGTTTTCCTCGTGTTTGCAAAAGGTTGTATGCAGGTGGAATTTGGGAAATTAGTATTGTTATAGCATTGTTTATGTAGTCTATAATCTATAATTTTACTTGGGGAAAATATTATAATTTATGGATTTTATTGCTGGTGTTTATCGTATGTGGTTTTTGGCCATTGTCTTTTGTGTTGCCGTGGGTGCTATTGGTTCTTCTTAGCTATGCTATTTGGGAGTGTTGATGTTAAATTGCAATTGTTTTAGTTATATTTCCTTGTAAACACATTAATTGGATAGTGTAGCGTCATAAATTGTACACCCTTAATTGGGTGGTACAATTTCACACTTAGGTTAGCACCCGTCTTAGTGTTTTGCATCTTGCATTGTAAATTCCCTTTAAGAATTTATTTAATTAAATCTAAGGTCCTCTTTCATCCCTCTACACATCATAAAATTAGGCCCTTAACTCTAAGTGTGCCCCTTTTTATTTATCCTTTTAATCAATTAATTCATAAAAAGCCCTAATTATGTCCTATTTCGACTTTCAAGACCCGATTTCACATATCTAAACACCTTGAATTGCCGCACCGAGCTAGGATTGTCTTTGTAATCATGATGCCTTGCATCCCTAAAAATTTGGAAAAAAGTCGATCGGACCATAGTGGTACTACCACGGTCCCGACTTTTTCTCCTTGATTTTCGGGATCATGTTTTGGTGGTATTATAATGTTTAAATCTGACTTGGTGTGAAATTATATCATTTCTAGGTCAGCCTATGATAAAAAAACAAAGTCAAGGTTTCATACATATAGCCTTTCCTTTCCTCATTTGAGGGATCGACAACTTTAGCAATTGAAGGAGCCTCTTATGAAGTGAAAGTACAGGTTATGTGAAGTCTTCAATCAACAAATCAAGCATTCATCAAGTCTTCATCAACCATTTTCATCATCAATTTAAGCTTTGAAGATATTGAAGAATGATAGGAGATCACCAATTGTTGATTGGTTTGTACCTCTCCCTTAGGGTTTGGTATGGTTTCTTGTTATTTTCATATCTTTATATGAGTTTCACAACACTTATTTTCATATATACATTATTGCTTTAGATCCATTATTGCATTTGTGATTTAAATCATTTTCATTTACATTATGTTCATTTAGGTTTTTGTGCTCATATCATAGGGTAGAGCTCTAATTTTTGCATTTCAGCATATTTAGGATCTTATACACACATAAGGTTCTTGCACACACATTTTCAATACATTATTGGCTATTTGTGGAGGTGTTAATCACCAAAACAAGGGGTTTTACTAAGGAAAAACCATATATAGCCACCCATACACCATTTACCAGCTTGCAGGTACATTTACAGGATTTTGACGGAGTTGCAGACCTTCAGGAAGACAGAATTAGCAGACACAAATCTAGATCTAGAAGTAGATCTCAATTTTTTGGGACTAAGGTGCCCAACACCCCGGTCCTCTAAGTTTTATGGCTTCTTTTGGTATTTCTGTATATTAGGATCTCAGTTTGTAGTTTCCAAAAGTAAAATGTATTTTGGTAACAGAGACCAAGGCACCCAGTGCCCTGGTCCAAATCATTCAGGTGAACATCTAAATTTAATTTCCGGTTCTGTGATTTATATCTTAGTTTCAGTTCTGAATTTTTCTATTATTTCAGTTTATATCATCACTTTCATTCATCTCCATAGCTTAGTTCATCATTATTACACATTTAACTCACTTCCCTTTCATAGTAGCAAAGGAATAAAAACCCTAAGAGTATTCCTTGACTCTCTTTCACAAGAGTTAGTCAAAGTGAATCACTTCCTTAGGCTCTTTCGTATTCCAATATATGGAGGAAAGTGAGGTTAGGTCCTAAACTACCTGATTCCATTTTTCACCATCACAGAGAGTTATGCTATTGTCATCCTCTGTGAATTGTTTATCAAGTTTTGTTGGGAGTTTTTATCTAAGTCATTTGGAAATGATCTCGTGTATTGGTTTAGTTCTTAATGTTTTTTTTTTGAAAAAGGGGTAAAAATTTATTCAGAAGAAATCAAAAGTACAAAACAAAAGGCCACAACCCTCAAATAGATGCACCAAGAAGCCAAAAAAACCTAGAAGAAAGAAAACCTAACTGGGCTTGTCCTTCATAATTAATCTACCCAGAGTCTTTGTATGCTTAGGGGAAAGAACCTCCCAATTGTCCATATCCCACCTATCCAAACCCTTAGAAGCTCACTTAGCCAAATAGTCAACCACTCTATTCCATTCCCAAGGAACATGGCAGAAAGAAATACGATCAACCAAACAATGCAACTTAAGATCTACTTAACCACTAAGGCCAACTGCCAATGAATATTATCCAAATGCTAGTCATTTAGTAGATCAATCACTATCTGAGAATCAGACTCACAAATAGTGTTTCTCTAGCCTAAGGAACAACCCCTCTTAATCGGATGAAGAATAGCAAAAGCCTCCATAAGATAATTAGAGTGTTGTCCCGTATAGGCGAAAAAGAAGAATACCACATCACCATCTCCTCTCTGACCAATACCACCAATTCCAGTGTGACCAGGGTTTCCCTTATAGGAACCATCAATATTAATTTTTAGAACTCCCTCAGGAGGAGGAATCCATTGCCCCTCCCTATGGATCTTTTGACAAACCCATCGCTGCTTCATGTTACTTGTATAGATCAACCCCTTGTCCGTCAACACCAAATTATTAGCCACAACCAAGTAAAAAGGATCCACAACATTTGAAAGGTCACACTTTGCCTAAATGGTCTCTTGAAGCCTACTAACAATCTTTCTCCACAAGAAATCACACCCTAACTGAGATCCCTGAAAGATATGTTGATTCCTTTCAAGCCAAATATTCCAGATTATGAGGGTGGGACCAATATCCCAAGCAACTTGGAGAAAAGAAGAATTCGAGGGCGGTCTACCAAGCCTTTTCTAGAACTCAATGAGAGAAGTTACATGGACACAGGTCTGATTCCACGCAGCCCACCAATGATGCCACACCTTTGATGAAAATTGACATTGAAAAAAGAGACGAGAAGTGCTTTCTTCACTATTATTACATGACACACACATAGAAGGGCCTTGAAAACCACGCTTGCGCAAATTCTCCCAAGTAAGGCATTTATTTTGGACCACCAGCTAGACAAAAAAATTGTATTTCAACCAAGAGAATTTATTCCAAACTTGCTTCCACCAAGACACATTTTTTAGTACCATGTAACTACTTATGCAATTCAAGATAGCCAGAAGGGACAGAGAACTTCCCTTTAGGATTGGAACCCCAAACAAGGTATCTTTGTCCATGAGGGAGTTGCAAGGATGATGGGCTAAAATCCTAGCCAAGTCAAGGCGACCTTCCTTAGTACCACCCATCGGTCACAACTAAGGATCTTTCCAGCACATCACCACAATTTGGCCCTTAACCTTGATAGTCTTGAAGTCCTCCACCAGATTCCACCCAACAACAACCATACTATCGCAAAGAGACTAGAGATGAGGAAACTCCTAAATGATCGGAGGGTGGCCATCCCAAGAGTCCAACTAAAACAAAGCAAAATATCCCCTGTTACAGATCTAGAACAATCCATGTTTAATAAGTTTATCCCCTAAATTTAAGGGTATCCCATATCATAGATCCCTTTCCAACCAAGCTGCATTGAGGAACATCTGGTCCCCTGACCCCTTGGAGGTACTTATGAGTGAGGATTTAGCCCTAGGCTTGATTTTGACAAGTGCACCACCTCCAATATAACTTAGTAGAAAGGGATTGACTAACCAACTCAGTGGACCAAAGTCCAAGACTACCTTTCTCCTTTGGTCTGCAAATAAAATCCCACTCAACCAGACTCCACTTGGAAGAAAGAAGATTATCGGACCAAAGGAACAGATGAAAAAGTGCTTCAAGGTCATTGATAAAACTGGAGGGAGCCACTTGTACAAAGAATCTGTATAAGGGCATGGCCTACACCACTGCCTTTAGACGAGTCACTCTACCAGTAGTTGAAAGCCATCTATAGGTCCAATGAGTAACCTTCATACAAATTTTTTCCAAAATCTCCTGCCAAAACTCTCTCCACAAGGCACTAAATGAGAGGTAGGGAACTAATTTGAAATTGAAGGATGTGAGAAATCCTAGTTTGAATCAATTGCAGAGTGTTAAAGAAATGAGTAAGCTTCATACAAATTTTTTCCAAAATCTCTTGCTAAAACTCTCTCCACAAGGCACTAAATGAGAGGTAGGGAACTAATTTGAAATTGAAGGATGTGAGAAATCCTAGTTTGAATCAACTACAGAGTGTTAAAGAAAAAAATAGATGACTTGTCCTCATTAATCCATTGATCCAAGGTAGCCAAATAAGTATCCAAAGTCCTCCTGAAGTGAGCAGCCTCATTAATTCTAGCAACTCACAAACAAGTAGTATTGTAGAGGAGGGGATTTGTCACCTCCAAGATGATGAATCTCAGAGGACAAACCGATCCACTACTACCTCACTTAAACTGGTGCTAAGGGTAAGCTAGGGGATAATAAAACAAATACTTATGCTAAAAGAGAAATAATTAAATAATTTAAAGTACAATAATAATGAAATACAAGAATCTAAATTAACAAAATGATACAACACTCAAAGCAGATTATACCACAGAGTCAGGAAGGTCCTGGGTTTTGGACGCCAACACGATGCGTGGACACCAACGCAATGTGTTGTCGTTTGTACGATAAAAAAACATAGAATCATGGACACCAGTGCGACATGTTGTCGTTTGTATGACAAAAAAACACAGAATAGTCCCGAAGATCAACACTGACTTCTCTCCACTGCACATAACCTGTTCATCATCTACACACATGGAGACGGGGGAAAATGTTGGGGCTGTATAAGGGCCTGCCTTCATTAGACCCCTGTTTTGGTGTTTCCACCTCCACAGATAGCTAGATAAATAGATTCAATAAAAGATAAAATCATAAAATGCAAATAGAAACTATACTCTATTTAATGGAAGCAAACCCCTATTGCAAATAAATAAAAGAGATGTATTGATAAATTAAATGCACCTAGATAATAGATACACTTAGAGATATGATAAAAGATTGCATGCAATGATAAAAAGAGATAGATAAATAATAAAGAGAAGAAAAGGTGCGTAGCAAAACCCCCCTTTTCGAGATATGAGCGAGATGAAGCTCGAGACATGATCTTTGTAGTTGAAAGAATGTTGTAGATAGAGATAGCTTGATAATGTTCTTAGAACATTCAAGAGAGCCAAAGAGTAGAGCCAAGAATCTAAGAGAGAGAACCAAGAGAAGAACGAAGAGTGTATAACTCTTCCAAATGAGCAAATAAGAGTTTTTAAACTCAAAAGAGGCATAGAGAGCTATTATAGTCGAAGGCGAGCCAAAAGACATGCATCAATAAGCGTCTGACTCACTACAAGATTCGAGATTCCTTGGGTTTATCGGGATGTTAGCACGACGTGCAAATATCTGTGTGTCACGCTTCGGTCCTGCCAAAGATAAGCCCAAATGGAGTTTTAGGTCAAATAGAGGCACTTTGTCTTTGGGGCTCATGATGTCAAAATGATGGGATTTTGATCACGAGTTCATCGTTAATGCACCGAGTGCCATGCATAAGTGTCATAAATTCACTAGGCACAATTTAGAACACTACATTTTGCTCCCACTTTAGTGTATTGATCTACTCAAGGGATCAGGCAAACTAAACTAGTTTCAAAAAGATAAATTCATTAAGCTCATGTAGTGGAATGAATGCAATAAATACTTAGCCCAAAAAGGATATTATTGAGGCCATAGAGGTCGAGTCAATGATCACGAACGATGCCCCCAAGTCTCTATGAGAAATGATAGTATTCAGCATGATGAATTCCACACTGCAAAATTCGAAAGTTTGTTAGCACGAAAAATGGAGGAAACTACTTCAGTGAGAAGAATGCTTAAGGAGTGTTAATTGAGATAGAAAAGAAAAATAGATAAAGGTGAGTGTATGCCCCCTCATATTTTTCTCTCAACAAGGTGGGGAAAAAAGGAAGAAAAATGAGCCAAAATTATCTCAAAATGGTCGAGAAAAAAATTGGGCAAAAATTAGGCAATATACTCGAAAGTGGGCCTTAGGAAGGGTCATTTTCACTATTCATCGTGGACATTTGCGTTGATATTTAAATATAGCCTAAGAAAAAATGCCATGCAGATGAGAGCAAAGAGCAAGTAGGATCGAGTAGCTTTGAATTGCAGTAGAGCAAGGTGATGAGCCCAAGAAGGTATGCCTTGAATCACACTCCTATGTGTTGTTTTATGCATTTTTAAGCATTTTATATTTTAGTGTTGCACAGGCGTCCAAGGGGCGCGTCGCGGTTTGGGCATCGCACATTCATCCTAGACACGCACCGTCATCTAGAGACCGCGTTGTGGTTTGCCTTGGACATTGGCGTTCATAAGATGCGCTAGTGTCTGAATCATATTGTTGATGGAGACTGATGAAGAATTTAATTTTTTTGTAGATGTTGCCCAAGATGTGGGAGCATACATAAGGCCATCTGTTTTAGACATTGCGGGTCCAAGCGAACGAGCTGTTGGTGGCTAACATATGACTCCTTAGGAGAGTAGGACTATAGTGGACATTCTGCCTTCCAAAGTTCCAGTTTCATGCCCCAATGTTATGAGCCCTCATGGAGAGGTGGGATGCAGATACTATGTCATTTCATCTGCAGACAAGGGAGATGACCATGACTCTGATCGATGTCTATCACATCCTTCGACTACCCATCTGAGGGGAGAGAGTATGGCCTGCTATTTTATTGGCAGCAGAGCTGAGTAGGTAGTAGGAGCGAGCCCTCGGTCAGAGGGTCTATGCGATGGGACATGTATATTTGCAAGCATTGGGCCAGGGTCGAGTTCCGATTACCTTGGTATAGCGCATCATGATAGCGACCATGGCATGACATGTACTCATAGACAGTCATGGATTAGAGCTAATTGTCAGGTTCGTTCCCTTGATTCGAGAGATGGAGGAGCATAGGATAGTGTACATGTGGGGGTGGAGCATGCTCACCCATCTCTACTACAAGCTATATCGATACACACACCATGAGTATTAGAGCCTCATGACTTGCACTCCTCTACAGGTGTGGGCATTCAAGCATATCACATGCACGCGGCCAGTCAGATTCCCAGTGTCTATGTTGTTAGATATCTCAAGGGCACAAGACTATTCATTGTGGCATGGTGAGTGGTGGACTGGGGACCTTATGTATTGGAGAGTTACCTTGGATCAACTCAGGATCGGGGATGTCATATGGGAGTCAAACTGAAATATGGGGGTCTGGACCACAGGCTGCATGCAACTTCCATGGATGCAGCACGACTGGTTCTTGCTTGGGCGCCAAGACCACATCATCACATTGTACTACTGGCGACGGTGCATGCAACAGTTCGAGCAAGTGCATACTATCCCACCCATCACCCCTACATATGTGCATTTGGCCAGGAGCATGGTACGTGTTGGTAACGACAATGTAGGAAAACTAAGAGGGGGGATGAATCAATTTTCACCGGATTAACAAACTTAACCATAAATACAAATCTGATAAACTGCATCAACAACAAAGATAAGCAAGTTGATAGCACAACACACAGCACCAAGATTTTGACATGGAAAACCCGATTAAGGGAAAAACCAAGGTGGGAACCTACCCATAATAAGATGATACTCTACAGTAGTATGTGAAAATAATTACAATGGGGAATGCACCAGCATTCAGGCACACTTCCTAGAGCTCACAACTCAAGATACAATAATCCGAAAGGCTACAATCCTCAGGAAAGTCTCACTGACTTACAACAAGATTCAAACTACAATCCATAAGGAATGAACCACAATAATAGCATCCGCTAATGCCTGATGACAGTTTTGATTAAGCATATTTGTCTTCTCTACACCAATCTCTTCTTAATACACCACACCGAAAGATGAATTCGCTTAAGCACCACATATACCACTCTCTGTTAATGCAGACACAACCTCAATTCCTAAATTACATGACTATACCACCTATTTATACAATTCATCAACCTTGATTACAGGGTCGACCAAACCCTCAACTCACAATTACAAAATTACATCACACAATACAAAGATAGACCACCAGACCAATATAATGATATACATGATATAAGATGGACCTAAATCAAATGCTCAAAGATGCAACACCACCAAAAATCTTGCCAAGATCCACCGCAACACGCTACACCACCAAGAGTACCGCATAACACAAAGAACATCACCCGGGGTTCAGCAAAATCACCAAAACTTGCACAACGTTCAATACAGATCATTAAAACAAATAGGATAGAATTAGGAAACACCAACAAGAACGTTACAATCAGTAACAACTACACCAACAACACTTATCAAATCTTCATCGATCAACATTTGAACCTCAAGAACACTCAAACAACAACAACTATCACAAGGAAAGATAACTTGTGGAGCACCAAATCATGAACCATCTAAAATGAAGATACACATGAACATCCCAAACAATCTCCCAAAATATCAGCTCAAGATTTGATCACACCGAAATATGCAGGAGGAAATACTAAACTCTGCAAAGCACTGATCAGAAAAACCAAACTACAAACCAGATCATATGATATGATGAATTAGGCTTCCCATATCACCAAAACCAATACAGAAAGATATAATTATACTAGAAATACTCCATACACTGAACCATGATCCCAATAAACAAATCTGCATCCACCAAAGCAATAAATCACAGGAATATGTTGACATCAATGACAACAACATATCCTAGCAGCCACAATGTACAACAATATCCCCCTTTGGCAGTGATGGCAACATATGGATGTGAAAAGCAATCAATGCAAAGAAATAAAATATCTCCTACAAACTCCCCTTAATATTAAGCAAATAAAACAATTTTTCACATGCTTCTCTCCCCCTTTGACAATAATGCCAAAGATTCTCAAAATAGAAAACCGAACTTACTCTCCCCCTAAGATAAACAAATCATGATTCTCTCCCCCTTAAACACACTGTCTACTCCATCAGAGTAGCAACACCAACTCATCAATCTAGACAAAAATATAAGACTATGAAGTCCACCGGATTGATGCAACCCAATGCATCTAGCTCCCTTTAGGAGGGGTGGATACCCCTAATTTGTCTCTCAAATAGACAAATGTATCTGTAGGCAAAGGCTTAGTAAAAATATCAACAATATGTTCCTTTGTAGACACATAGTCTAGCTTCACTTCCTCTTCACTGGCTTTTTCTCTCAAGAAATGATATTTGATTGATACATGTTTAGTCTTTGAATGTTGTACCAAATTCTTTGATATGTTAATAGCATTAAAATTATCGCAATATATGACAGTAGGCTCATCATAGATAACTCTGATATCCTTCAACATTTGCTTCATCTAAACTACCTGAGTGCAGTTACTAGCAGCAACAATGTACTCAACTTCAACAGTAGACAAGGAAACTGAATCTTGTTTCTTACTAGCCCATGAAACCAATTTCTTACCCAAAAAGAATGCACCACCAGAGGTACTTTTCCGGTCATCAACATCACTAGCCCAATCAACATCAGTGTAAGCACATAACATGAAATCATCATTCCTTGAATACTATAAACCATAATCCACAGTTCCTTTCAAGTATCTGAATATCCTATTTACAATAGTGACATGACTTTCTTTCAGATCAACTTGATATCTAGTAGCCATGCACACAACATGCATAATGTCTGGTCTAGTCTGAGTCAAGTATAACAGTCCACCAACCATAGTTCTATTAAAGTCTGATTAGCTTCTGGAGATTCATCATTTTTAGATAATTTACAGCTAGTCACCATAGGAGTTCCAACTGGTTTAGAGTCTTCTAATCCAAACCTCTTTAGCAATTCCTTCACATATTTAGTTTGAGATATAAAAATACCTTTTTCCAGTATGTGAAATCTGCAAACCTAAATTTTTTTTCATCTCTCCTATCATAGACATTTCAAATTCTTTTAGCATATCACTAACAAACTTCATACTCAAGTTATCATCTCCTCCAAAGATAATGTCATCAACAAAAACTTCAACAATCAAGATGCTATCATTCTCAATCTTGAAATACATATTACTATCAATAGTACCTTTATTAAATCCTAATTTCAACAAGTACTTATCCAATTTAGCATACCAGGCTCTAGGGGCTTGTTTCAATCCATAAAGAGCTTTCTTCAGTTTGCATACCATGTCTCCAACATCTGATAATGAGAATCCACCAGGTTGCTCAATGTAGACTTCTTCCTCAAGATCATGATTAAAAAATGCTGACTTGACATCCATTTGATATACCTTGAAATCCTTACATGCAACATATGCAAGCAATAGTCTAACAACTTCAAGTCTAGCTACCGAAGCAAAAGTCTCCTCATAATCAATCCCTTCCTTCCGTGAATATCCTTTGCATACCAATCTCGCTTTATTTCTGACAACTTCACCGGATTCATTCAATTTGTTCTTGAATACCCATTTAGTACCAATCACATTCTTATCTTTAGGTTTAGGCACATGTTCCCATGTGTTATTCTTTTCAATCTGATTCAATTCTTCTTCCATAGCCTTTATCCAATTTCCATCTTTGCAAGCCTCAAAAAACATCTTTAGGTTCAATTTTAGAAATCAAACATACCTCTTCAACAACTAACCTTCTTTTAGTCATCACACCTTTATTTTTATCACCAATAATTTGATTTTTAGAGTGATTCAATCTTACATACCTCAGAGTCTTCTGATTATTCTGATTTTCAGGTTCCTACACCTCTCCACTGGCAACAACAATATAAGGGTTAACTGTTTGTACTAGATCATTCTGCTTCAATTCTTCAGCCTGAATAGGTGTTAGAACAACATGTTAACTATCATCATATCCGCATGCTCTGATTTCTTTTCCACAGTTCTCATCAACTTTCACATTTACACTTTCCACTATCTTTCTCAGTCTCTTATTGTAGCATCGGTAGGCTTTTCTCTTTATTGAATATCCCAAGAAAATTCCATCACTTCTTACATCAAACTTTCTTATATCCTCATCTCTCTTGATATAACAGTTGCCTCCAAAAATTCTGAAATATGTCTTAGTAGGAACATGACCAAACCATAGCTCATAAGGAGTCTTACTGGTATCTCCTTTTATATGCACTTGGTTGAATGTGTAACAACAGTGCTAACAGATTCTCTCCAATAGATGTTCAAAACATTCCCTTCAATCAACATAGTCCTTGCATCATCCAAAATAGTTTTGTTCTTCCTTTCAACAACTCCATTCTGTTGTGGGGTCCTAGGAGCAGATAATTGTCTTCTAATCCCATGCTTCTCACAAAATGAATCAGACTCACAGGAAAAAAATTCTCCTCCTTTGTCAGATCTCAAACATTTCACCTTCAGTCCTGTTTCAGTCTCAACCTTTGCTTTGAATATCTTGAATTTATCCAATGCTTCTATTTTTTCCTTCAAAAAGACAACCCACATCATTCTGGAATAATCATCTATTAGTAACATGAAATATTTGGCACCTTGCACACTTCTAATATTTGTACATAGGTCAGTATTGACAAGATCTAGCAATCCATTAGATGTATACTGCTTACTCTTGAAATAAATTCTTGTTTGCTTACCCATTTGAGATTCCTTACATACTGGATTAACAAGCTTAACAATTTTAGGCAGATCTCTAACAACTTGTGTGGAATTGATCTTAATCATTGAATCAAAATTAACATGACAAATTCTCCTATGCCACAACCAACTTTCATCAATTTGTGCAATCAAGCAACTTTTCTCACCATCATTCAAATGAAAGATATTACCTTTAGTCTTAGTTCTAGATGTAATCTCTATACCAGAGGCATTTAGGATCTTGCATTTTCCCTTCTTGAATTGTAAATCATAACCTTTGTCAACCATCTATCCAACATTTAAAAGATTATGCTTCAAACCTTCAACATACAAGACATCATTAGTGTTATGCTTACCATCAAAGGAAATAGAACCTCTACCACGGATCACACAGGCTTTGTCATCTCCAAATCTTACTATTCCACCATCATACCTCTCCATACTCACAAATTTGCTTTTATCACTAGTCATATGATGTGAACAACTGCTGTCAATCACCCATTCATATTTTTCTTCAACTTTAGCAGCTAAAGCTTTCTCCTCAATAGTGAAGCTTATGGAATCAATAGGTACCGATCCATCTTCTTTGATAGAAATAAACACAACTTCATCTCCTTCTGATTCTTCATATGTAACACCTTCATCAATTGCATAATAACAGTTCTTTTGATGCTTGTACTTTCAGTTATACTTGTAAGGCTTATCATACTTCTCATGCTTCTCATATCTATCATACTTGTTATGCTTATCAAATTTATCATGCCTATCATACTTAGACATTCTCTCTGGGAATCTAGAAGCAAAATGTCCTATCTTATTGCAAGAGAAACATTTCAGAGGCAATTTTCCATCATACTTACCAGCTCCCTTAGGCTCTGGGCAATTAATGCTTCAAGTTCATCCAATTCTCTTTCTTTCTCTTCTATCTCTCGTCTCTCTCTTTCATATCTAGATATTCTGCATTCATCAAGATCATACTTCTACTTTCCAGATATAGATGCTCTAAATACTATCTGACTTTCCATGTGATTTACCAAATTCACTCAGTTCAAATGCGACAATCTTTCCAACCAACATATCTCTTGTCATAGTAGTCACACTCTGGATCTCATCAATAGTAACTACCTTATGTTTGTAAGCGGGAGGCGATGATTTCAACACCTTATTAACAATTTAATCTTCTTCAAGGGTTCCACCGACACATATGATACCTAGGACAAGTTCATTCACCTTAGCCATAAATGAGTTTATGTTCTCATCTTATCTCATTTTCATCATCTCATACTTCCCTTTCAAACTCTGCAACTTAGCAACTTTGACTTGTTTATCTCCTTCATACATGGTCTTAAGATTCTCCTAGATCTCATGTGTAGTTTGAAGTCCCATTACATTAGTTATTTCCAAATCAGTCAGGGCACTCAGTAATGCTTCCTTAGCTCTAATGTTATTTTCAGCATCCTTGATCTCAATCACACGATACAAAGATCGACCACCGAACCAATATAATGATATACATGATATGACATGGACCTAAATCAAATGGTCAAATACGCAACACCACCGGAAATCTCGCCAAGATCCACCGCAACATGCTACACCACCAAGAATACTGCATAACACGAAGAACATCACCGGTTCAACAAAATCACCAAAAACTCGTACAATAACCAATGCGGATCATCAAAACAAATAGGACATAATTAGGAAACACAAACAAGCACGTTAGAATTAGTAATAGTTGCACCAACACCACTTATCAAATATTCATCGATCAACATCTGAACCTCAAGAACACTCAAACAACAACAACTGTCACAAGGAAAGATAACTTGCAGAGTACCAAATCACGAACCATATGAAATGAAGATACATGTGAACATCCCAAATAATCTCCCAAAATCATAGCTCAAGATATGATCACACCGGAATATACTGGAGGAAATACTGAACTCTGCAAAGCACTGATAAGAAAAACCAAATTTCAAACTGGATCATATGATATGATCAATTAGGCTTCCCGGATCACCAAAGCCAATACAAAAATATATAATGATACTAGAAATTATCCATACACTGAACCATGATCCCAATAAACAAATCTGCATCCACCGAAGCAATAAATCACAGGAATATATTGATATCAATGAGAACAACATATCCTAGTAGTAGCAATGTCCAATAGTACGACCCCAGGACCTGCCTTACCCCATCCTTGGAGATGTTTGGGAGAGCTCCGAGGGCAATGATGATGATGACATCACTCCATAGCTAGATATTGACGATGTTGGAGTCACCCCAAACTTTGTGGGTTGGTGGGCCAGGGTAGGGCCTACTCTGATCTTCTCGCCAGATGTAGCGGGAGGAGACGTTAGATCTTTGGGAGGTGACAACAAGAACCATACCTCCTTGAGCAATAAGAGCATGAGGCCCGGGAAAAGACTATGGGTGGGGAGCTCGAGCCCAGAGAGACCAGTGCCTATAATGAGGGGGCTCCCACATCACCTTTTGCACCACAATCTACACCACCAGCATGGGGATTAACACCATTAGTTATCGCGGGGGCATCCACTAGCAAAGCGCCTCCACAAGATCCTGATTGGCAGAGGGGTGATCCTGGTATGTACCGTGATTTCAGTTTGTGTATTTTAGTCTTTTTCATATATGCTTTCATATATGTATATACATGTAGAGATTTTGATACCATGGATACTAATAGATAAATGTTTTGTGTTTGCAGAGTGTGTTGCTAAGTGGCTGAGTTTCGTTCATCAGGCACTCAATGTTGGATGCCTACCAACCCCTCCAGATAGAGGGGAGACACACTCATCTGTTCAAGCCTGTAGCACAACTACGAACAACATATTTGGAGGGCCAAGTGGAGTTGGTGCAGGGAGCGATACAACTGGCCACCATGATGGGGTAGAGAGATCAAGCTTTGCTGGAGGTTCGATCTGTCTTTGGAGAGAGAGACGAGGTGGTGATGCGAGTTGAGAGTGCCAAGAGGGCACATGACACTCTATAGAGATAGGTCAATGAACTTCATCGGCAAGTGGATGCCGCCTAGTAGGGCGTAACTGGTCACCTTGACCACCCCTGATTGTATCAACTAATGTCATACTTGGAGGTAGTGTGCCAGAGAGAGGATATTGTATGAGAGGAGTTCATGATGCAGTGGGAGATCGTGGCGGAGATGCAAGGAGAGATGAGGGGCTTGCGGTCACGAAGCACCACTATTGTGAGATCGCATTCCACCTCAGTGAGACAACCCTCACGCCAAGACCAAGATCCTCTGGCACCTGCGACTTCAAGGACCCGTCCCCCACTGGGGTCATGAGATATTTTTGTAGAGATTCATCCATGTTTTTGATTCATCAGATGTATGGCATTATTTTGATGTATATATGGATGTATTTTAGAGATACTTATGCTTGCATCATGTATTTTTGTAGTGATGCAGTACATGTATATTTATTTTACACACACATATATGAGATTCATCATGCTAATCTTATCTTGTGTTATTATGGATGGATGTGCTTTTTTTTAATCTTATATGCTCATTATATACATGCTCATGTGGTGGATGGTTTAGATTAGATGTATATCATGATTTAATTCACATATTGTTGTATATATGCATGATTAAATTCTATGATGATCATTACATAGATATTTCTAAGATATATATAGAACATGTATACACACTCACACACAAATATGCAAACATGAATATGCACAGTCACTTCATAACACATAGGCACTTGAACCATAAACAGAGGTGACAATGTATGGACCCAACCAATTCTGGCTAAATTTCCCTCGTTGATTAAGTGGCGCATTGACATTTCTCCGATTCTCACAAAGAACCAGGTCACCAATCTTGAAGGCCTGAGGTAGCACACTCTGATTGCATTGCTTAGATAAATACTTTTGATAAGCTTGAAGGTGTTGAAAGGCCTTTAGATGGAGTTCATCTAACAACTCAAGCTGATTAAGATGAAGAGTACGATAGGAATCATCATCGATAACTTCTTTCAGGGAGATGCGTAATGATGGAATCGCCAACTTAAGGGGCATGATAGCATTGGCGCCATACATGAGGTTGTAAAGCATTGTCCCGGTAGCCATATGAAAACTCACGCGATAGGCCCATAATGCATATACTAACTGGATATGCTAGTATTTGCCATGTTTGGTAGCGATCTTACATAAGATCTATTCAATAGTCTTGTTAGATTCTTCCACTTGACTATTAGATTGAGGATAATAAGGTGTGGAGAAACGATGTTGGATGTAACTTCTCAAGGAACTGCTTAACCTCTTCGTTCTTAAATGGTGTACCATTATCAGAAACAAGGGTAGTAGGTAAGCTAAAATGAGAAATAATGTTATCCATGATGAAGCCACAAATCATGTTAGTGGTGGTGGATCTTAATAGTATAGTATCGACCTAGTTCATGAAATAATATATAGTAGCGACGATAAAGATATGACCGTTAGATGAAGGGGGAGATATCTTGCCAATGATATCCAAACCCCATGTCTGAAAAAGGCCATTAAGAAGCTTGATCCCGATGTTCTTGTGCGTGGGCCCGAATCAAGCTACTGTGTTGTTGACATTGGGGGCACTTCTTGACAAAGGCACATCAATCCTATTCCATTGTTTGCCAGTAATAACCCCATGTGGAGTAGTTTATGGATTAGAGATTTGCTCCCAAAGTGCCCACCTCCAGAGTCTGAATGGGCCTCCTGGAGGGCAAGGGGTATCTCATCTTTTTTCAAGCAATGAAAAGGAAGGCCATTATATGATCTTCGATAAAGAACATTAAATAAAATAATATAGTAAGCGGCCATCTTCCGAATTCACACAAGTGAGCTCTTGTTGGCGTCATCGGGAAAGCTTTCGATTTAGAGATATTTATAGATGTGTGCAAACCATTCTCAAGAATCGATATGAACACACATGAAACTATCAAATTGGGTTTGATCAGTCACAACTAGATAAAGGAGGACTTGTACTACGAATCGATATTCATCTTGACCAAAGTCTGGTCCTACAAGGGAAGCAACGATTGCCATTGCATCCACATGACAATTTTTTCTCCATGAAATACTATCGATCGTGTAAGTAGTGAAACATTTCAGTATGGTTGTGACCAAATCCATATACTGAGATAACTTCAGTTGCTTAACATGATAAGTACCTGCAACCTGATTTACGATAAGCTTGAAGTCCCCATGGATGTGGATATTTTTCACACCCATGGAAATCATGACATGTAACCCCGTGATCAGGGCTTTGTACTCAGCGATGTTTGTGCAATGAAATTCTAAACAGAATGAGAGAGGGATTGATTTTCATTCAGTTGAGACTAAGATCACGCCTTCTCTTGAACCGGTTTGACATCTCAATCTGTCAAAATACATGTCCCATACAGATTCATGGACAATGACTAACATATCTTCATCAGGAAAAAGGTCTAAGGTAGGAAAATATTTTTTAGATGGGGCATCGGCCAATCGATCAACGATGACCTGCCCTTTGATTGATTTCTGAGTTATGAACTTTAGGTCAAACTCAGAAAAGTAACATCACTCACTTATCCAACCTTCGTGAAAGATCAGAGTTTGAAAAGAGATACTTAAGGATATCATTCTTAGCTATAACTCATGTTTCTGCATGGAGGATGTAATGGCTTAACTTCTGTGTTGCAAAGACGAGAGCTAGACATTGCTTTTCCAAAACAAAATATTGAGTCTCATATTCTATCAAAGTGCTACTAATGTAGTAGACCGCTCTTTCTCGACCTTCATCATTGCACTGAGCTAACAAGGCTATTAGAGCATGAGACGAAGTAGAGATGTAAAGAAAGAAAGGTCTATCAAACATAACCGACATTAGAATAAGAGTATTAGCCAAATAATTGAATAGAATTAAAAGCTTCTTGGCATTCCTCATTCCATTCGAAATGAATGTCATTTGAAATAAATGTCTTTCTTCAAAAATTGTGTGAAAGGAAGGGTACGATCAGCCAATTTCGCCACGAATTTGCGAATGGCTTGAATCTTACCTTGCAAAATACGAAGATGAGAGATGTTTCTAGGTGGAGGCATGTTTACAATTGCATCGATTTTATGAGTGTCTATCTTGATCCCTTGACGAGAGACAATGAATCCCAAAAGTTTCCTGGCATCCACACCAAAAATGCATTTAAGGGGATTTAGTCTTATCTTGTATAATCGAAGCCTTTCAAAGACCAACCAAAGATTTTTAATATGCATTTGACAAGCAATAGACTTTACCAAGATATCATCGACATAATCTTCCAAGATCTTATGGATGAAATCATGGAATATTAGGTCATAGCTCATTGATAGGTTGCTCCTGCATTATTCAACCCAAACGACATGACAACATAGCAAAAGGTTCCTCGAGGAGTTGTGAAGGCATTTTTATACTGATCTTCCATACTAATACAAATTTGGTTGTACCTTGAGAAACTATCCATGAAAGAGAGCAAAGCATAACGTATGGTTGAATCTACGATCATGTCGATGTTCGAGAGTAGAAATTCATCCTTAAGGGAAGCTTTATTCACATCCCGGAAGTCAATGCAAATGCAAATTCGACCATTAGGTTTGTTAATAGGAACAATATTTGAGATCCAAGGTAAATAGTTGATAGGGCGGATAAAATAGCTTTCAAAAGCTTTTCTATCTCTTCCTTGACTAATAAGGCCACCTTAGGATTCATCTTTCGAATCTTTTGTTTCACCAGTTTAGTATTGGGACTAAGTACAATATTATGTACCACAATTGACTCATCAATACTTGGCATTTCTTCATAAGACCAAGCAAAGGTGTCAAGGAATTGATGTAGAAGATCAAAATATTCCTTAAGCTCCTCAAAAGATAAACACTTCCCGACCTTGATGGCTT
This sequence comes from Cryptomeria japonica, assembly GCF_030272615.1. Lineage (NCBI taxonomy): Eukaryota > Viridiplantae > Streptophyta > Pinopsida > Cupressales > Cupressaceae > Cryptomeria > Cryptomeria japonica. Next base: position 411,101,081 of record NC_081408.1, on the reverse strand, counting down.
TGTTAGGAGTTTTATCACTCATAATGGCATCAGTAGTTTCACCACTAAGGAGTGCACTACAGTCTTGTGGATGAGGCATGGGCATATTCTCCTCATTATAAGAGGAGGGTTCCCCCTATTCAACGGATTTCCCAAAATATTCTTGGGTATTCAAGCAATAAGGGAATTGACATATATGGTGATAAGAGGGCAAATTATCATATTCGCCTAGAAAATCCTTGAAGGAATCTTCTAAAGGAAAAAGGGCCAAGAGAATTTCATTAAGCGACATAGTGTTATCAATAAGTTCTAGATTAACAAGCTTAAGAGGAAGAGGGTTGACTGAAATCATGTTAATAGTTAACCATGGTTTCGTCTTTCGACCCATAGGGTGATATCCTAATCCGGTGTTGTGGGGATCAGGTTCGGCTTCCAAAGGAATTTGAATGCCTTGTTCATTAGGTTCACAACCTTTCCCATCATAGCCAAGTTATGAACAAGCTTGTATCCAGGACCATAAATGTCTTGAAATTCCTTAAATGAAGGAGGTTTCATGTAGAAAAGGTGATCAACATGATAAGTATCACCTAGCTTTATAGATGCATAGTCGTCTTTTGTAGCCAAGGTGAATGAAATCTTAGGAAACTTCAGATGGATGGGGTCAACCTTGTACTCACTAACATAGGAGTTAGTAAAATCTAAGGAACCTCAATTGTCACCCAAGCATGCATTTGTCTTTGATGGAGAAGGTGATTGAACTAGAGAAGACTCAATAGAAGTAAACTCCAGCGTTTGCACCTCAAGGAGATCTACCTCGGGAAGTATTCTTTTAGAAAATACTACTCTTTAGGCAATTTCTCTTTCACGACATCTTGTTTTCTAGGGACTTTATCCTTCTTTTGGCCTTCCTTTTTAGGGGATGAAATAGAGGTAGAAGTCATCACCGAAGAAGATAGAGTAGGTACATAATTTTGAAAGGAAGGTGCAACCGAGGCTTGACCTAATGTTGCTATTTGACACAAACACATAGCCTCAGGGTTGGCCTTGATTGTGACAACTTAGTTGTTAGCTATGAACTTCGCTTATCCATGAAGTGTAGATGATACCACTCCCAAAGCATGAAGCCATGGTCTGCCCAAAAGGAGGTTATAGGACAAAGGACTTGACATCACATGCACAAGGGTTGGGATAGTAGCGGGCCCAACCTTCAAGGACAATATGATGGTCCCCACAACAATTTTACCACTGTTGTCAAATCCTTGAATAAACAAGGAGGAGGATGCCAAATAGTTTGGGTCCACCTTTATTTTTTGCAACAAATCCAGGTACCAACAAGGTTTGCCTGATACCAACACCATTCACATGAACAATTATCATGAAAGGATCCACCAAATTTCTCACTTTTGGATGTGGAATTTTATGGGGATAGAAAGTAATATTTGGTGAATCGCATGAATATGATCCATCAACGCATTCACTTCCGCTGGTCTCATAGAAGAAGGCAACAAGATCTTTTGCAAGGCTTCATGTAGTGTACCTTGATACATCGAAGCAGTTTGGAGCAAATCCCATAGTGAGATCTTAGCAGGAGTAACCTTAAGTTGCTCAATAAGATCATAATCACTAGTTCTCTTATCTACCTGTGAAGGTTCTTTAGGAAGATTAGGTTGAGAAGGTGGTAAAGAGATTTGTGTTTGATCAAGAGTTTGTTTATTCCTCTTGAGTATTATAAGTATGAGCAATGGTATTGTAAGATAATTGTTTGAATTTCATAAACCTAGTATATAAGTCAAAAGCTTCTCCTTTAAAAGGTTTCCCATTAATGGTATTAACTTTCTTTGGAGAAGGACTTGTTGCGGTTACATGAATATAAGGTCACTTAGGTCTTTGAGGAGCCGTGAAGACAAAAATAACATTCATGGACTTTTCATCTTCAAATGAGGAAGTTGTAGAGGATGACTCTTCTTTTACATCTCTTTTAGAAAGAGGCGCTTCTAAGAAATCATCTAAAACTTCATCCAACATATTGAATTCATCCTTATAGAATGCTTTGTCAAAAGTATCAAACTCTAAGAGAAAAAGATCCGACATTAGGCGTTCATGTCGAGTTCACCAAAATATAGAGGGGATTTGTCACCTCCAAGGTGATGAATATCAGAGGACAAATCGATCCGCCGCTACCTCACTTAAACTGGTGCTAAGGGTGAGCCAGGGGATAACAAAACAAATACTTATGCTAAAAGAGAAATAATTAAATGATTTAAAGTATAGGAATAATGAAATACAAGAATATGAATTAACAAAATGATACAACACTCAAAGAATATTATACCACAGAGTCAGGAAGGTCTCAGGTTTTGGACGCCAGCACAACACACTGTCTTCTGTACGACCAGAAAACACAGAATCATCTTGAAGATCAACAATGACTTCTCTCCACTGTGCAAAATTTTCTCATCACCTACACACATGGCGAGAGGAGAAAATATTGGGGCTGTATAGGGGCTTGCCTCAGTCAAACCCCCATTTTGGTGTTTCCACCTCCATGGACAACTAGATAAATAGATTAGATAAAAGATAAAATGATAAAATGCAAATAGAAACTATACTACACTTAATGGAAGCAAACCCCTCTTGCAAATTGATAAAAGAGATGTATTGATAAACTAAATGCACCTAGATAATAGATACACTTAGAGCTATGATAAAAAGATTGCATGCAATGATAAAAAGAAATAGATAAATGATAAAGAGAAGACAATGCGCGTAGCCAAATCCCCCTTTTTGAGGTACGAGCATGATAAAGCTTGAGACATGTGCTTTGTAGTTCCAAGATAGTTGCAAGAACATTGTAGATAGGCATAGCTTGATAATATTCTTAGAGAATTCAAGAGAGCCAAATAGTAGAGCCAAGAATCCAAGAGAGAGAGAGCGAGCCAAGAGAAGAACCTGTTGGAACCCTAAAATTTGAAAATTTTAGAGTTCTAGATTCATGCCAAAAAGCAGATTTCTATGTTCAATCATAATCAAGCAGGTTCTTCCATTTCCAACTCTAAGAAACCAGGTTTGGTGCATGAACAAGGTGATCGATTTCTAGGTATGTATGTGGTTGCAAAGGCAAAATCATTCTAGGTACACCTTTTTTTTCATAATTTCTTCTCACCTAAGCACTATTATGTCAATTTAATTGTTCATATGCATTTTGTATATCATAAATATGTTCTATACCAAATTGTAGATCCTCTTGGTAACAGTTCTTGTTTCTCTTGAGGCTAATCTATGTGTATTTTCATAGAATGTATAAATCACGAATTGAAAGGTCATATTCAAGCATTGATAGCTCTTTCCCGTTAAGTCCTCAGGATGATAACATTGGTCAGGAGCTCTTTGTGGAGTTTATTATTGTTTGGCCTGATAGATTTCTTATCAGATGAATTGGTTTTTGTGATTCTATGTATAAAAATGAAGTTATATTTCAGGTTTCAAACCTTCATCAACCCATTTGATATGTTTTTGAAAGCAAGATCAAAGGTAGTTTTCAAATGTTTATGTCAGTGAAATTTTCAGAAATGAAAAGTTGTCAACTTTGGTGATCAAAATATTTGCACTCAGTAATGATCTCAAGAAACCGGTTGATGAAATGTTTTTTGGTATATGGGATTATGATCCTGAGCGATTTTGCAAGGATCAGAGAAGCTCTGATATGCTTTTTAATTGTTTCCTGACTGACCCTGACATAAAAATGTGTCCGAAAAAAGTTTTGAATTTGAATAATCAGAGGACAACCCACCTAATATTTTTATGTTAATTGCTTCTAGTTTAATTTTCATAGAAATCATATGTCATTTGATGTATTAATTTAAAATTTATATTGCCCGCGACTAGCTCTGACAGACCAATTTACAAAGCAAGTACCAAAATTTGGCGAGCTAATTGAAATTTGAAATAAAACCCATATTTTATTTAAATTATCATAACTTTCGGCCAAGTTTTGTGGTAATCGGATGCCTGGTTAGTCGGCAATGAAATTACGCCAAAATGAGCCGCAGGAGAAATTAATTTTTTTATTCTCTAGCATAGTTTGAAGCAATTTCAAAAGAAATTTCTATAGTTAAAGAAAACCATTTATTGATGAAGCATAAACATGATCTAAAAAAAATGATTTTGAGTAAAAACTATAGGCCTCGGTGCAACAAGAGATATTGACTTGGTGAAAGAGAATTGGCGCTGCTACTGCTCTTGTACTCAGAGCTACCGGTATTCCATATGCATTTTGTGTGGGATGCATCATCTCCTCTCATGTTTTTACTGCTTTCCATAAAAACTCAGAGTGATGTCGAAGCTTCTATAAAAAGTTGTGCAGTTACAACTATGGATTTTTGCCCTGTCTCCTGTTTGCTTGTTACCAGTGATCAACTTGGAATGGTTCAAATCTACAAGATTGTTTGAACAAGGGTTCAAGTCATCAAGGAGCTTCCTGGGAATTTGCTACTGGGTTTCAAAAACTCGAGGTACTCAAAGTTCACAAGTCAAAAATTTGCTGCATCTCTATTGACAGGTCTTCTACACGTGTTGCTGCTGGCTGCCAAGAAGGCTTGGTTTCAGTCATTGATACAAAATTGTGCACTGTATTATCGCATAAATCTTACTTCTCTAGGTCTTCTCCAAGTATATGTGCTCTGCAGTGTGAAAATTGCATTCTTCACAGTTCAACAACATTAATTTTATTTGTAGCAGCAAGAGATGCATCAATGATAGCTCTCAATGGAGAAACATGAGATTTATAGCTGTAGTGCAAAATTTATATCTGAAATACCTTGGGTGGACTTCAATGATAATCCTGCTATCTGAAAACCAACATTGTCGCCCTAACCCTAATCCATCGAGTACCGGGGTGACTAAAAAGTCATTTCCCCGATATCCCGATGGAGTGGCTATTCAGATAAATCTTTGCAAAGTGTAAGCTTATAGGCATTGAGACTTTGGGAGGAATAGAAAAGGGCCATTCCGACCCCCAATGAAGAATATCAGTGAAAACTATATCGATAAAGTAACAATAAAAATAATAACTCATCGAGCATCGGTATGACTAAAAGCATGCTATCCTGATTAGAGAAATCTCCTCGATGGATAAAGCAAGCGTGAAGGTATGGATTTTTTATTTTTGTTTGCAAAAAGGTAATGTATTTTATTCTTTGCTTTTGATTTATTAAGTTAAAAGGTAAAATTAATTTCAAGAGGTTACTATGGCAAATTTCTTGTTACTTTGGAAATTATTCAAGTAAAAACACTCTCAAATCTTTAATATCCTTATTTGAATGTTTACTCAAGAAGTTTCCATTTACTTTTGGAGTTTTATGTTAATATCATATTTTATTAGAAACATTTTACCCTAGCTGTGTGCAAAGATCATATGTCTCTTTAGGGGGGAAATATTTTTATCTGCATGGGGAAAATATTATCAATTATTCTATTAAATATATCCCTATGAAATAGGAACATATGACCTATCAAGCTATTTGATTTTCTTATGTTTTGTGCATGATACTATAGGCAAAAATTATATTTCTTGGGTGCATATTAACAGGAAGTATCCCTTACTCAAGAAATTTAATTTAATGTTTTGATATTATAATTTGATGATTTTCAGGAGCACCTTGGTAAAATAAATCTTGTTTACAACATTTGATACGATAATAATAGTTTTCGATATTATCCTTTGAAATTACCTTTTGAGAGGTTATAAAGGGATACATTTTATCACAAAGGAAGTTATATTTTATAAGTGCTTTTACCGTGGTTAATTCTTTAATTTGATGACCTAATAAATGCTAGCATTTTGATATTATCATTTGATTATTTATATTTTTCACCCTAAGTGAATAAAATGGAACATGTATATATTAGGGTTGATTTTATGCAAGATCAAAGCATGATTATTATTATTTTGGAGAAAATGTATTTTTACCATAAGTAAAATGATGAAAAGCATTTATTTATATAAGTGATCCTTCCGTATACATATTATTTGCCCTAAGTTAATAAATTGAATATGTTCATTAGGGTAAATTATCTTTATCATATAGTTAATGTTTGATTGATATTTGCAAAGTATTTATCCTATATGATAAAATATTCCCAAGAAAGATGAAGTTGCCCTAAAAGGATGAAAAGGTATTGCAAAGTGAAATATTTATCCATGGTTATCATTTTCCAAGGGAAGTATTATTATTTATTATAAAGTATTTTACCTTTTGTTATTATTTGGAAATATATACTAGGGTAAATATTTTGTTTTATTATACGAATTAATGTTTTTAAAGTCCCAAGTATAAATATCACTTTGCAAAATACCCTCTTGATAATATACTTTGATTAAGGAGGATTTTTTTTTTGAAAAAAAGGGGGTAAAGATTTATTCAGAAATCATAGAAATACAAAGAAGAGGCCTTAGGCCCACCAAGACAACAACAAAAAAAACCTAAAGGAACCACCAGCACCACCACTACAAGGCCAGTGCCCATAGCACTAGATCCGACCATCGGATTTCCAATGATAATACCTTTTTGGAAAGCTCTCAGACAAATGATGTTCAAAGGCCAACTACTTTGGAATTGCACAAAAAATCAGGCTCATTCGGAGCCTCGAAGGGTCTAAAAAATGACAATGAAAAGAACCAAACATAAAAGTGAATTGGATCCTACACCATAGGGTGCTCTTGCATCATCCTATCTTCAAGCATTAACCTGTCTAAAGTTTCAAGATAATCATAAGGTATACCATCCCTTCCACTAAAATCCCAACCATCAACATGCTCTGAAGCCCACTTGGCCAAACAATCAGCCACTCTATTTCACTCCCTGGGAATATGACAAAAGGAGACAAATTCCAGTGTGTTACACATTTGTAAAATCTATCTGACCACAAAAGCTAATTGCCAGCTCACATCATTCAAATTTTGTTTGTTCAACATGTCCACAACAATCTGAGAGTCTGACTCACAAATAATCTTCCTCCATCCTAAAGAACAACCCCGCTCAACAACAATATTAATAGCTAGGGCCTCCATAAGATTGTTGGAGTGCTGCCCTGTGTAAATAGAGAAGAAAAAAACCGCACAACCATCATCACTTCTACCTATACCTCCAATACATGCATGTCCAGGATTCCCACTGGAAGAGCCATCAATATTAATTTTTAAGATTCCCACAAGAGGGGGAATTCACCTTCCATCTCTACTTATCTGTTGCTTTGCATGACGAGATCTATTTCCAGCAGCACAGTCCATTTTAATGTTTTCCAATTGCAGATTCCTTACAATAGCATAATCACCCGGATCAACATTTACAGACAAATTGCATTTAGCCGAGATTGTCTCCTGAAGCCTATTAACTATCTTCTGCCACAACTGAGAACTCCCTATATGTGAACCACAAAAGACCCTTTGATTCCTTTCCAGCCATAAATTTTAGATAATAAGAGCTGGCCCAATAGCCCAGGCCACTTGAAGAAAAGAGGTCTTTGCTGGGGGTCTGCCCAAGCTATCCCAAAATTCAATTAAGGAGGTAGCATGAAAACAAGCATGTTGCCAAGCCTCCCACCACTTGTGCCAAATATCCCTAGAGAAAGGGCATAGAAAAAACAAGTGGGAGTAGTCTTCCTCATTATGCTTACAAAGATAATAGATAGATGGTCCTTGGAAGCCTCTCTTACGAAGATTCTCCCACGTGAGGCATTTCCTCTGAGCAACCAACCATATGAAGAAATTACATTTCGGCCAAGAAAAGCTATTCCAAACCTTCTTCCACCAGGGAACATCCATCAGGGCATGCAATTGCCTATCAAGCTGAGCATAAACTTCAGCAACAGAAAAATTTCCTTTTGGATTAGGACCCCAAGCCAGAATATCTCTCTCCTTGAGGGAACTACATAACCTACCCTCCAAGATATTAAACAACACCACACGATCTTCATCTAAACCACCCAAGGGCCATTCAAGAGGATCCTTCCAACAAGTCACCTCAACCTGTCCAATGCGCCTAACTATTTTAAAATTCTCCACCTTAACCCATCCAGCATCACTGAAAATGTTGGAAAGAGACTGAAGCTGAGGATAACTAGACAAAATAGGAGGGTGACCATCCCAAGAGTTCTGCCAAAAAAGAGCTTCAGAGCCTCTATTACAAATCCAGAAAATACCATCTTTAATAAGATGGGCACCTTTTTTAAGAGTATCCCAGATACAAGAGCCCCTGCCCCCACTAAACTGAGACGAGGTACCTCATGATCATTAGCACCTGGGAGATACTTGTGGGTTAAAATTTTGGCCCAGTCCTAATCTTGACTGTTACACCACCTCCAATACAACTTAGCCGCCAAGACCCTGCTAACCAAAGCAATAGATCTCAAACCAAGACCCCCAGCATGTCTCGGTCTACAAACAGAGTCCCATTTAACTAAACTCCACTTAGAAGAAAGAAAACTACCAGACCAAAGAAATTGACGAGAAAGAGCATCAAACTCTCTCACAAAGCTAGAGGGGAGAGCCTGCACAAAACACCTATAAATGGGAAGTGCTTGCACCACAGTCTTTAGAAGAATCACTCTTTTAGCAAAGGATAACCACTTGTAGGTCCAATGATTAACCTTACGATGAAATTTATCCAAAATTCCTTGCCAAACATCTCCACACTAACCCCCCAAGTCTAAAGGAATCCCAAGGTACAACAAAGGAAGAGACCCCGTCTAAAATCTGAGGATCCTGGCAATCCTATTCCGAATAAGCTGAGGGGTTGGATGATTTATCTTCATTAATTTTCTGACCCGAGGCTTTACAATAGATATCCAAAGCTCTCCTGAAATTCACTGCCTCATTGATTCTGGCCCTGCCCATCAAACTTGTGTCATCCACAAACTAAAGATGGGAGTCGGGAGGTAAAGCATTATTCCAACTCCAACTCTGAATAAGACCATGTCACACATGGGAAGTGAGAAACTTGCTAAGACCTTTAGCCATGAGAATAAATAAATAGGGAGATAGAGGGTCCCCTTGCCGAAGCTCCTGAGAAGCGCTAAACAATTGTGTGGGTTCACCATTAATAAGAACTGAGAAAGAGGTAGAAGTCACACAACTAAGAACCCAATTCACCCACTCTTCTCCAAAACCAAAAGCCAAAAGGATCTTTTGTAAGAAATCCTAACTCACCCTATCATAAGCTTTGGCCATGTTAAGTTTAATAAACATAGCCTTCTCCTTAGAGGAAGCCATCAAATGAATAGCCTCCATTGCTATCACAACTCCATCAAGGATCTGTCTTCTGTTAATGAAACCACCTTGCTCCTAAGAAACCAAAGTGCAGAGGAGAGGTTTGAGTCATTCAACAATCAATTTAATGATTATCTTGTAGACAACATTACATAGAGCAATAGGCATATACTAATCCAAGCTATTAGCCCCCTCCTTCTTAGGAATGAGAGCCAAGAAGGTAGAATTCATAGATTTGAGCATTTGTTTATTCCTATGAGATTCTTGAACCACATCTAGAAGATCATACTTTATAATCTCCCAAAATTCTTGAAAAAACTCAATAGGGAACCCATCAGGGCCAGGAGCCTTGCCTTTTTTCATTTGAAACACAACCCCCTCAAGTTCAGACAACAAAATGGGGCGCAAGAGAGCATCATTCATTTCAACAGAGACAAGAGGGGGAATACAGTTCAGGATGGCCCTCTCTTCCACCATAGCTGCAGGATCCTCTTTGGTAAACAAATTAGAAAAAAAACTGATAGCTTCCGTAGCAATTTCTTCTTTAGATGAAAGATGAACCCCTTCTGAAGAAATGAGAGAGGTAATAGAGTTACCATACCTATGAGCCTTAACAGAATTATGAAAAAAAGTAGTGTTTCTATCACCTTCTTGGAGCCAATCCACACGAGACTTTTGTTTCCAGAAAATCTCCTCACGCAGCTCCCACTCTTCTAAGTCCTTAAGAGCAAGGGAATCGGCCATACTGAGCTCCACAATCATCCCTTGATCCCTAATTTGACGCATAGCCTCATCCATCTTGGATTGAGCTGCCATCTTATGTCTATGCAGGCTCCCAAAACATTGTTTATTCCACCTCTTCAGCCTATATTTTACATGTTGTATTCTCTTCCCAAAGGAGTACATAGCCCGCCCATGGGCAGACACCCCTTCATACCACCAATCAACCATAAGATCCCTCAATGACTGATCATGAAGCCACATCAATTGAAATTTGAAAGAGGGATTTTTGGAGGTTCTAAAAGATGTAATAAAAAGCTTAATAGGCCAATGATCAGAACCCCTCCAATCAAGAATTTCTGAACTGGTGGACCACCTATCATGCACCCAAAAGCAGGAAACCAAAAATCTATCAAGCCTTTTAGAGATAGCCTCAACACTAGTCCTCCTATTATTCGATGTAAAGACACCATTAATTGGCTTCACATCAATGAGATTCAAGAGACCAATATTATCTCTGAGTAAATTTGAGGAAGGATCAAGCCTGAATAACCCACCTCACTTTTCCTCCAAACTAGTAACGACATTAAAATCTCCAGCCAAAATCCAGGGTAGAAAAGGATCCTGAGCCCAAACAAAATTGATTTGAGCCCAAAGATGAGACTTACCCACAAGATCCGTAGGAGCATAAATATTAGAGAAGAGACATCTTTCTCCTGTCTCAAAGCTAGAAGCAACCATAGAAATGGAAGACCTGCTAGAAAACCACCACAAAGGGGAAACTTTCCTCAGGTTCTAGAAGCAAGCAACCCCCCTTGAACTACCATGAGAGCTCACTCCCTGCCAAAGGCCCTGGTGCCAAATACGACAAGCACAACTGGCCAAACCATCCACTGAAAGCTTGGTTTCCTGAATAAAAACAACATCATGAGACTCAGAGTCAATTAATCTATGAACAACCTTTTGTCTAGGGATGTTGTTCAACCCCCTTACATTCCATGAGAGCACAATCATTTATGTGGTTGAGAGAAGTAAGAATCAATGGGCTTTACAGACCCCGACTCAACCAAAGTATCACCAATAAGCTTAACCTTTTCCTGATCCATTTTTCGTCCACTCCTTAAAGGTTTGTCTAAAGAACCCTTTTTGAGGATCTTTTGATGCAAGCCTAAAACAGGTGGGGCTTTGTTGCTCTTCACTAAACTTGAAGCCACAGTAGTGGAAGGGGGAGTAGACGCCATGACCACTGCACCTTCAAGAACCTGTGACTCACTGAGATCTCTGTTGTCTTGAACATGGGATGGAAAATCCTTAACCATTTGAATATCCTGTTGATTCTCCAAAGATAGGGCCCGACCCTCTTTGTTGGAATCCCCATCCAGCACTTCATGCTGAAATTGGGCACCTAAGGACATTTCAACTGGAACTCCTTCCTCTTGGACCAAATCCTCTAGAACCTCAAACCTATTTAGGGTGACATCATTTTGCCTATCCAACCAGGTTCTCTTGTTTCCCTTGTCTTTATTTCAAGGTTTCATAGGAATGAAGCCATCTTTATCAGCAGGACCATTAGGCATATGGGCTTTCCCCTATCTTCCCCCAGAATAGAGTGAGGAGGATCGGAAACAGTTGGTTTAGAAGATTTATTTCTGGGGCATGTCCGCTGTAAATGACCATATTCATGACAAATTCTGCATCTAAATGGAAGGGTCTCATAGTCCAACTGTTGGATCCAAGAAGATGTCCCCAAACAGATTTCCATAGAGTCTGGCAAAGGATTATATAAATCAACTTCTACACATATGCGAGCGTATGAAATTACCTTTCGATCTTGAGTTTGTGAAGCCGAACCCACAGGTTTACCAAGAAGCAGTGAGATTGAGTGAAGAATATCTTCTCTCTAGAACTCCAGTGGAAGCCTTGGTAATTGAATCCACACGGGCACACAAGAGGGAAGCTCCTCAGCAAAATTAAAGCCAATATGCCAAGGTTTGATAAAGAGTCCCACCTCGTTGAAAAAATAAGGGCCACCTTCAAAAGCCTTGTTCCTGTCTGCCAGGTTGGAAAAAATAACCAGAAAATAGTTATTGGCTGCCATAAGTAGCTCCATGTCTCCTTCAAGATTCCAGACACGACATGCCCAAGACTCTAAAAAAGGTATAGAGAGGCAAAGACCGATAAATTTGCATATGAGAGCATGGTTGCACCAATATTCAACATCCTCTGAAATTTGCTCAGGTTGAATAACTAGAACTGGGCGATCTTGGGATCTCTCCAAACAACCATTCACCTTTTTCATGCGAAAAGGCTCTTTCGAAGAAGAAATGCCTGCCCCTGATTGGGAATGACCAATGTGTTCCTTTCCACATGCATGCATCAAATGAGACGGATCCTCCATAGCCAGATCTCCAGAGACCATAAGAGAAGAGGATACTCCTCTATTCTCCATGGATCCAGAGAAAATACCAAAAGAAAAAAAATAAAAGGGGCGGAAAACCCAACCCCAAAACCCCACAAACCCCAACGATAACACAGAGCAGAAGAAACAGAAGAGGGTTGCAAAAAAACCCTGCAGCAGCCCCAAAAACCCGACCACGGGCAAGGAAAAGTCGACCCCCAGCAAGCAAGAACTCCCCCCCTGGAACGAAGCAAGCAGAGCGAAAATTACAGGCTAGGTCACTTCAGCCCTAGCACGACATCCACGCACACGCAGAGCCATCATCCCCAAAACCTTGATTAAGGAGGATTAATCTTGCATTAGGGAAAGGGATTATTAATCTTTCATAAGCAAAACCTAAATCGAGAGTAATTAATTGAATCAATGAAATTGATTGGTTTAGTTTGTGTGCAGGATAGTTTATCAAAGTTTGGTGACGAGGAATATCAAGGAGTTCAAGAGCGGAAGTGGAGTTTTATCAAAGTGAAAGATTAAAAAGAACATTATTAAAGCTTTTATTTAGTATGTATTTTAGGTTTCATTTGTAATTATTTCTAAAACTAAAGGGTGTGTCCTTTGGAATGCAACTATCTGTAACTCCCTTTTGTGTATGAAAGGGTGTGTCCTTTCATATGTGTCATTTGATTCACATACTTATAGGGAGTCATTCTTATATGTAAAAGGGGGGGGGTGGATACTGCTAGTGGGGACTACGGGCTGTTATGCTAAGAAAGGTCTAATAGGATGAGGAATCCATTCTATGCAGACAAAGTGTATTGATATATCTATGAGTGTAGCTTTTGTATACTTTATTATTCCAGAAGTTAATATATAAGATTTCATGTTTCTATCTTCAAATCGTTATTGATAATTTTGTGTTTGATGAAATCATATGTCCTCTTGATAAATCTTTTAAGATTTGTTGTGATGTGCCATCACATGATGTTGTATTGATTGTGGAATTGGGTTTTTATTGTTCATGCAACATGTAATGAAACCTTCACAGTGATGGTCTAATACTGTCTCTTGAGTTTGATGTTGATTATTGTCCACAAATTTATTCTTTAATTGTCAGATAGAGGCACTGGTCTATTGTTAATTTTTGAAGAATAATTCAGTTATGCATTAGGTCCTCATCAGAGAAAAACAATCATTCTAATTCTTATAAGCACTGCTCTTTCATAATCATCTTAAGTCCTTACAACACTATTTTACATTATTCAACTACATTCATTTCCTTTTATCAATTTCAAGAAGCATTGAAATAAAAGCACACAATAAAGTACAGTAGCAAGAAATCATTGCCATTTTTGCATAAGGCTGTCTTAATAAACTTTAAATTCACTATAAAGAAGTCTTTTAGTGCTTTGGAGACATAGGTACACCAGCCTAGGTTTAGTGGAGCCTAAAGTGCAGGGGGATTTGGTTACAGACCATCTCTGTTCGTTGGCCAAGGCTGATTGGGTTGTTGAAAGATTTGGCAAACCTTTTGATTATCCAATCTGTGGTTTTGGGAACCAACAAAATCAAGAGTGTAGAATCCTTCCAAATGAGAAAAGAAGAGTTTTTAAACTTGAAAGAGGCGTAGAGAGCCATTACAGTCAAAGGAGAGCCAAAAGACACATGTCGGCAAGTATCTGACTCACTGCAGGATTCAAGATTCTGCGGGTTTAATGGGACATTAGCATGGTACTTTAGTCCTATCAAAGATAAGCCCAAATGGGGTTTTAGGTCAAACAGAGGCACTTTGTATTTGAGGCTCATGATGTCAAAATGATGGGATTTTGATCATGATTTTGTCATTAATGCACCAGGCACCATGCATAAGTGTCATAAATGCACTAGGAACAATTTAGGACACTAAATGTATCATCTAGAAACTAGAGGTGAGAAGTAGGAGGCAAAGCATTTGACCATTGCCAACCCTGTATGAGTCCATGTTGAACACAAGAATGACTAAATCTACCAAGCCCCTTAGCTATGATGATAAACACGCAAGGACAAAGGGGGTCTCCTTGTCTAAGGCCTCTTGAAGCACAAAACAAATCACAAGGCTCCCCATTGATCAAAACTGAAAATGAGGAAGAGGAGACACAACTCATAACCCAATCAACTAAATCAACACTAAAGCCAAATACTAACAAGATCTTCTGAAGGAAAGTCCATTTAACTCTATCATAAGCTTTCAAGCAATATGAAGTTTGATTAACATGGCCTTCACATTGGATGTTGCCATTGAATGAATATCTTTGATAGCGACCATAATCCCATCAAATATTTGTCTACCAACAAGAAATCCCCCTTGCTCAACAGAGATCAAAGCATCAAGGTAGACCTTAAGTTATTCAACAGTCAACTTAGTGATAATCTTATAGGCCACATTGCAAAGAGGAATAGGCCATAATCGATCCAATTTGTTAGCTCCATATTTCTAAGGGATAAGGGCTTGGAAGGTAGAATTCAAACCTTAAAGCATCTATGTATTTCTATGAGACTCCTCGACCACCTCCAACAAATCTAGTTTGATAATCTTTAGAAACTCCTAAAAGAATTCAATAGGAAAGCTATTAGGGCCTAGGGCCTTACCAATTTTCATATGGAACACAACCTCCTCGAGTTCCTAAAGAAAAATAGGCCGAAAGAGGGCCTCATTCAACTTCGCAGAGACCACTGAGGGAATATAGGCTAGGATAGAACTTTCCTCCACGTGGGCAAGAGGAAAATCCTCAAAAAATAGAGCGAAAATATTGAGAAGCTTCGTGACAAATATCCTCTTTAGAGGAGAGATGAACACCTTCAACACACATAAGGGATGATATAAGGTTGTCATTTTTCCTCGCCTTAATCAAGTTGTGAAAGAAGGTTGTATTTCTGTCCCCCTCTTGGAGCCATTCAGTACAAGATTTTTGACTCTAGAAGATCTCTTCACGAAGATCCCATTCCTCCAAGTCCTTAACCACAAAAGATTCCTCTCTTTGCAGATCCAAGGAAAGCCCATGTTCTTGAATCTGGCGAGTGATAGCATCCAACTGGGCTTGAGCATTCATCTTATGGGAGTGAAGATTACCAAAACAATCCTTATTCCATCGTTTGAGTTTAAATTTGACATATTGCAACCTTTTGAAAAAAGAGTACATTGTCCTACCATGTCTAGGTCTCCCTTCATACCACCAAGTAGACATCACATCTTGAAGAGAGGGATCACACAACCACTTGAGTTGAAACTTGAAGGAAGGATTCTTCGTAGCTCTAAAATTGAATGTTAAAAACTTAATTGTCCAATGATCCGAGCCCCTCCAATCCAAGATCTCAGAGTTGGTTGACCAATTAACTCCTATTAAAAAACAAGACACCAAGAACCTGTCAAGTCTTTCCAAAATCTCCTCAACACCACACCATCTATTATTCTAGGTGAAGATGCCATTATTGGGCCTCACATCGATAAAATTCAAGAAATATATATTATTATTAAAGAGGAAAGAAGAGGGATCAAGGCGAGCCAAGCCATCCTATTTTTCATCCAAATTACAAACCACATTGAAATCCCCTACTAAGATCCAAGGGAGGTATGGAACCAAAGAACAAACATATGTGATTTGGTCCAATGGCCACAACTTTCCAATAAAATTAGTAGGAGTATAAACATTGGTGAATAGGAAAGTTTCACTAGATTCCAGACTAGAAGTAATCAAAGAGCAAGAGGACCTTCTTGAAAGCCACCAAAGGGGAATCACCCTTCTAGCATCCCAGAAGCACACCATGCCACCTGAGTTCCTGTGAGCACCAATACACTGACAAGAACCCTAAGGCTAGATACTAGACACTTTACCCAACATGCCATCCATAGACAATTTAGTTTCCTAGAGAAAAAACAAATAAGGAGAATGAGCTTTTGTCATGCTCTATGAAGTGTGATACCTGCAGCTGCAACACAAAACACTCAATAGGTCATTACAAGCATGGTTAGCAAATAATAAGCAAACAAAGATGAACCATGACAAAATGACCTATCGCCTCCTAAGAGATGCAAGTATGGATTTGCTCTCAGATCTGGATAAGCAATCCCAGTGACTTGACTACACCTAAACGAAGGATTTGAAATGATAATGATATAAAAAGATGAGATTGATTATGCTAGATTGATCCAAGAGACTAATTAAGCTAATGATATGCATGATTAAGCTATGATGATGATGCAATTAAGCTAGAAAGTGATAAAATTAAACTAAATCTAATATGCAATTGCTTAAAACAACAATGCTCAAATGATATGCCTATAGTAACAATGCCTAAATTGATAATGAGATGGGATCCTTATTCCTCCAAAATGGGGGATATTTATAGGATTTCCAAGGCTAGGGGTGAGGTGGTAGGAATCAATGGTCAAGATTGAGTTTGAAGATATCAAGGGTGAAATTGGGGGAGGTTGGAGAAGAGGTTGGAGGAAGAGACACTTGTCATCTTTGTGGTGACAAGTGTCAAGGAGCCTTGCTCATAAAAGGGCAAGTGTCCAAGAGAGGAGACATGTGGCCAAAGTGCCATGTGTCTCAAGAAGAAAATATCCACACCACAGAAGGTTAGGATAAGGAGGTTAGAATGTGCAAGATAGGATAGGATTAGGAAAAACCCAAGGTTAGGTGGAATGGGTTAGGTTAGAGGTATGGTTAGGTTAGGTGGTTAGAAGTTAGGAGGCATGTGGGTAATTTGAATTTAAAAATTCAAATAATAGGAAAAGACTAATTAATTCTCAACAACTCATAAATTGATTTGTTTTAATTAATTACAGGATTAGAAGAATTGATTGAAGTGGGGGGAGGAGATTAATTAATTTGAATTAATTAATCAAAAGGGGACTATGGAAAAGAACCTATTAAATAAATCCTTAGATTTATTAATAAGTATATGAAAGGGAGAATTTAATCAAATTGCCTAATGAATTCAATTAAATTAGGAAGGGGGATTAATTACATAATTTCTTATTTAATTAATTATCTTTAGACCATTTTTAGGTGTATACATTTTGCCCCTCTTTGAAGTGAGGTGTGATGACACGTTGATTCAAAGAATAATCTCATTTTGATGATGATATTGGTTCGATAGGATGCCCCAGCTATTGATTGATAAATTGCAATACGATGATGCCCCCTCGGGAGACCGATTGAGATAATTGACCTTTGGAGTGTTTGGATCTTTGCGAAATTCATATCCCGATTATAAATGATTTGATTTCTGCAACTGTGGTTAATGAAAATGCGAGTTCTACGATCACGGTGATGTGGTTTTTGATTATTGATAAAGATTGATTGATTAGATTGATAAGGTCAAGATTCAGTTTGGTTTCAGGAATGACACCTTCTTAATAAGACAAAGATGATCAAAGTGTCTAGTTTCAGGAACGATATATCCTGTATAAGACATGATCAAAACATTTGGTTTTAAGAAAGATACATCCTGTATAAGACATGATAGGATCGATTGAGATGCGATTGATTGATAGAATTGATAAGGTTGATAGGATAAAGAACATACAGTTTGTTGATATCAAGTTGCAAAAATATTTAGATATGTTGATGTTGGTTCTGTTGGTAGGGAAAATATAAAATTTTCCCTAGGTCGATAATATCTGGAGAGAGATGAGTCATCAATTTGATTGCGTATACACTCATGATGATGCCTTGATGATTCCTGCGATAGATTTAACCTTGGATAAAATGAGCATGCGGGATCCCATGCAAGAATGAAATGCAAGCTAAATGCAAATGCCAATGCAAATGAAATGCAAAGCTATGACCGAACCCGTCACTGGGTTATTGCGTTTTGTCATCATTGAGCTTTCTAAGTGTGGGAGGTGAGTGCAAACACCAATGGTATAATTAAACCATGATGACCTGAGCATGGCTTTCTTGGATTTTGATATGGCAAGTTAGCACAAGCATCGAGGTATAATTGAACCAAGATGGCCTGAGTGTTGCTTGCATAAAACGGGCAGTATTAACCATTTCAATACACAAATTGGAAATGTCTTCGATGATACTCTGATGATCATGTCCTGAGACAAATCTGCACATATTAATGATTAATTTACAGACAACAGTCAAGAAAAATATCATGTTCCTTGTTCCTCTAGTCAGAGACATCCTGGAGTTACTCAGAAATCATGATAGCGAAAATCAAGATAGAAAAGTTGAACAAGCATGTTTAAATCATTATCCAAAAGATATCATCCATGGAAAAGTGTGTGAATGTGCTTAGACCGACATGCGATAGTTTGATGTTTGATAATTTGATCTCGTGTTCAATGTTAGATATGTCTCAGTTTTTGCTTGATAAGAGTTGTCTAGCTGTTGTTCTACCTGTTTGATTAAGCTCAAAATGATAAAAAATTTTGCCCTCAGCTAGGTGCAGGATTTTGCCCCAAGCCTAGAAACAAATTCATTATGATATACCCAATGATTCAAACCATGGTGAGAAGCCACCCGAGATGCCTGAGTATGTACAAAGGCTTTATTATGGATATGAATAGTGCTGAATGAATGCAAGTGGAAGGATGCATGGACTAATACATGGAAGAGCTAGCAGACAAATAGTGCCTGTTTGCCAGGTTTTCACCATCTGTTTTTATTGCACTTTTTCTCATATTTGATTTTTTGGATTTTCTGCTTTTTCACTTTTTTTGGATTTTTTTGCTTTTTTCACCGTTTTTGGATTTTTCTGCTTTTTCACTTTTTTTTGGATTTTTTGCTTTTTCACTGTTTTTGGATTTTCTGTTTTTTCATTGTTTTTGGATTTTTTTACTTTTTCACGGTTTTTGATTTTTCTGCTTTTTCACTATTTTTGATTTTTCTGCTTTTTCACTATTTTTTTCAGACACAAAACTTCTTCCAAAATGCATTCTATTGATGGGTTCCTTGAGCTGATCTCCGGCCTGTGTTGATAGCTGATATGCTCCTGACCCAAATACTGCTGTGACTACAAACATACCTAACCAGTTTGGTTTGAACTTTCCTTTCTTTTCTCGATCTGCTTGGTTGCATGGATTTTCCTTTAGTACTAGTTCCCCAACTTGAAAGACTCATGGTTTGACCTTGTGATTATAACTGTGGCACACTCTTTGTTGATATACTTTTAAATGATCAAAGGCATTTTGTCTTCGTTCATGGATCAATTCTAACTCCCACAATCTAGATACTCGTTGTTCTTCATCTGGGATAAGACCTTTTAATGATACTCATAGAGAAGGTATCTCTACTTCTATTGACAGTATTGCTTCTGATCCATAGACAAGAGAGAAAGGCGTGGCACCTGTTGGTGTGCGGATACTAGTACGCTAGGCCCATACAACAGGGTTCAATTGAATATGCCAATCTCTTCCAACATCATTTACTATCTTTTTGAGGATTTTCAAAATAGTTTTGTTTGATGCTTTTGCTTGCCCATTCCCTTGTGGATAGTAGGGTGTGGAAAATCTGTGTTGGATCTTGACTTTATCACATAGTTCTTGTACATCCTGATTCTTGAACGGTCTGTTGACTTTTTGGCACTTAGTTGTCATTGATGTCAACCGATGGAGATTGAGCATGGTAGTTGGTTGCTTGGTTAATGAGGAAGAGGCAGAATGTCAAGATGTGCAACCGGTATAGGATGCTATACCAGTCAATAGGAGAAGAACATTGGCAAAGGGTTTTACCAGTATGTGTTTGCCGGACTGACTAAATATTGGAAGGCCGTGTCTTGATCTGTGTGATGTTGTGTGAAATTGAGGTGACAAGTAGGGTGTGGTTGGTAAAGTTTCATCCACAGGGTCGACGAAATAGATATTCACCATTAATGAAGGAACCGCAAATCAAGGGAATGCATCAGACTGGTTGCGGATCGAGGAGGAAGGAATGACAGAGGAAGATCAGGGGAGTAGTTGGCGCTTAGATCGAAGCAAGAAGATCGGATTGAAATAATACCTTGAAGGAAACAATAGAGGCATTAATAGCAATTTGATAGATGTAAATCTATATAAAGGATTGTGTTTCCCTTGTCTGTAAAACGTGTCTTAAAAGGCACAGAAATGACGAAGATGAACAAATGGACTTCAAGGTGATTAGATCCTACAAGATCTGATTGGATTTGATTTTTCTTGAGGATAGTGAAGAAACCCTAACCTCCTAGATTTTGACTTTCTTTTTGGCGGGAAATAATTTTATAATAAACTGAAGCAATGAATAGAGAGTGACGATGCTGCAGAGAAGATTGTGGAGAGGAGAGAGAGGAGAGAAGTTAGAAGAAGAAAACTTGAGAAGGGGTGTCGATTGAGTTACAAAGTGAGTAAGCAGCCAGACTAGTAAGAGGATTCTACCGATAGTTTTCAAAGGTGTGACAGAGCAGACAACATCCTAGTGTGACATAATGTACTGAGAAACTGTGTGTGAAAAGGATAGAAAAATAACAGAGAGTTAATTGATTCAAGAGCTGCATAATTCATTTTTAGTAAGAAGCCTAACTTGCATTCACATAGTATTTCAATATACATCTCCAAGTCAGAGCTTGGCGTAGGGGTTGATGCTCCTTGGGTTGGTGCCCTAAAATCTTTGTAAATTCGTGTTTTACTTGTGAGGCTAGATTGGAGCAGTAGACTTCAGCATTTTTTCTCACCGAGGTTTTTCCCATATTGGGTTTTCCTTGTAAATCTACTGTTGTGAGTTGTTTGTGTATGCATGGTCACTTTGGATTTCCATCTTATATTACCGGTTTGACTATTTATGTGATTAAGTACATACTTGATATTCTCAAATGAGATCAGAAAAAGAAAATACCTAGGAACCACTGATTCACCCCCCCTCTCAGTGATACTTTGTGCTCAACATGGTTGCCCATTATTAGTGATAATGGTCATGGGTATTTCATAGCAACACATGATGTAGTTGAAGATAAAGGCAACAATTTGTTTTCCTATGATATTTGTGAGAGGTACTACCTCAATCCATTTTGTGAAATATTCTATAGCTACAAGGATGAATTTGTGACCATTAGTTGAAGAAGGATTTATCTTTCCTACTAAATCAAGACCCCATTGACAAAAAGGCCAAGATGTTGCCAAAGCATGAAGTTCTTGTGCTGGTGCATGAATCAAATTCCCATGGATTTGACATTGTTTGCATGTTCTAGCTATCTGAAAAGAATCTCATTCCATAGTTGGCCAATAATAGCCCAAGCATATGAGTTTTTTCGAAAGGGTAAGACCACTTGAATGATTGCCACAAATGCCGTTATGGACTTCATGTAAGGCCTTCTTAGATTCTTCTTGTTTGAGACATCTTAAGGGAGTACCATCTAGACCTCGTTTAAACAGGGTGTCCGCGACAAGAGTAAAATGGGAGGATTGGCGAATAAAGTTTCTCTTTTGATTTTTTGATAAGTCAGGAGGGAGGATATATCTTTCAGGTATGTGTAAGTTTGGATATATTGGGAGGAATCATGCCCAAAAGGTGACATATAGTTTGGGAATTAGGACAATTATGAGCAGGGTAAAACAACTCTTCCACCAGGAATTCATAACATTGTTGATTTTCCCGTGTTTGAAGGAGAGAAGCAAGTGTAGCCATGACATCTGCTACTTTATTATCATTCCTTGGAATCTGCTCAAAAGTTATTTCTACAAAGTATTTCTTGATATCATCAACTATCTTTTTATAAGGCATTAACTTTTCATCTTTTGTTTGATAATCGTTATTGATTTGATTGATGACGAGCTGAGAGTCTCCAAAGACTTGAAGTTGTGTAACGTTCCATTCTATAGCGATTTTGATACTTGTAACCAAAGCTTCATACTCTGTTGTATTGTTAGTGCATGGAAAGCTTAATTTGTATGCTTTTGGGATTGTATGACCTTGTGGTGTGATGAATAGAATACCTGCTCTTGATCCATGTTGTGTTATATTATTGATGCCTTCTCCTGGACTGATATTCGGGTGATGTATTGTAAGATATGGATCGAACCCTAAAATGTCTCCATATGACCAAGCAAAATTGATTTGCCATCTTTTGAAGGGTTCCAAATATTTTTGCCTTGCTATTTCTGATAGAGAAGTTGCTGGATATAGATCAGTTGTGCCAATGATAACTGCCTCTGCTTGTTCTATTAGGATAAATGACCTCTCTTGATAAAATTCAGGTAAGGTGTCAAATCTCCCATCTTCCGACGCCTCGAGGAGGTTTTCATTGTTATATGCGTCCTTTTTTTTTATTTTTTTGCGGTCTAATATTGCCAATAAATGGTTTTCAACATTAGACTTGATATTGTTTTCTTTATTTTCCTTTTTGCGACTAGGAGATTTGGCACCCACTTGACTGGAAGATGCGTTGCTGAAATTCCTGGTGAGAGTTGTTGCGGGTTCGATTGCATTAAGATATACAGATATGGCATGGTCATTAGGAAAGGTATCAATGGTAGCATGTCCTTCACTTTCCCAGTGCATAGGTTCAGGATGGATTAAGGATAAAGGATCCTCATGTTGAATTATGTAAAAGATATTAGGGGTCATGATAGAGATGTCAGAGCTTTCAATATGTATTTCCATGTCTAGAACGATACTCTCGTCAGAATGACCTCTTGCAAGTAGCTCTTGATTGTCCTCGATTAAGTCCAAGTCAACCGAATATGATTCTAATTCAAGTGGGCTAGTTCCTAACGTTTGTCCTGCATACGTGTGAACTATATCAACACCTACATCTGCTTCTTCCCTTTCGATTTCAAGTTGCTCTTGTTTGTTTTTCCATGATAGCAAATATTCTCCATTCCCTCGGTCTTTTAGCTGCATTTATTTTTCTATACTTGACAAAATTGATGCAAATGATTGTTCTTTGGATTGTGTGCTTAAAGATGTTGCCTCTTTGTTATGTGGGACAATGACTTCTTGAGCTGATTTCAGATTACTACAACACTGCAATGGATTTGAGTCTGCCGAGATCGTGATTTCCTACCCATTGTAGGGAAATTTCAGGCACTGATGACATGTTGATGGAATAGCCTGTATGTCATGTATCCATGGTCTTCCCAAGAGTATATTGTGTGGTAGGTCCAAGTCTATAACTTGGCATGCTGTGTCTTTCTGCAAAGGTCCCACTCTGATGGGTAATATCACAATTCTTTTAGAGGAATTCTCTTCTTCATCATATGCTTTGAATGTGATCTTTTTCTAGGGATCAATTGCATCTTCTGAATAACCAAGAGCACAGACAAGACTCAAAGAGAAAATGTTCAAGCCAACTCCCCCATCTATTAGGACATGTTTAACAAGCGTTCTATGAATGAGGACTTTAATTTGCAAGGAAGTGCTATGGGGATGTTGCAAGTAATCAATGCTTGGATATGAAGGAGATGAGCTTTAAATAAGATCCTTTGAAATAGGTTTGATGGCAATCATGGATATCCCTTGGGGAACTTCATCTTTGGGTGTATTGTTTGGTGATGATTCTATGGATGGTTCTTGCAAGTTTTCAGGAGGTGGAGGAATAGATGCCTTTGGAGAGTCAATTTTCTTATGGGGGGGATAAGCCTTTGCTAGACATAGGTGTGCGATTGCGATATTTCTCATCAAAATCCCTTAGGGATCTCTTTAAGAGTTGCGTAAAAGAGCTACCTTTCTTTGAATATGCATTTGAATCCTTGTGAGATTTTGACATAGTTGGATTTTGATTTCTCTGATATATTGGTTTGTTATGTCTTCTTCTTGTATTTTGCTTTGGTATGTCATGTTTCTATGATCTTCAGCTATTTTGAATGTTTTGATTTTTGTTTCTGTGATCTTTCATCTTTGAGCCCTGGTTAGAACGGGCATACACGTGTGTTGGATATTGTGCTAGGATTTGATTGTCTAAAAGTTATTTTGATAAGTAATCAACTGTTAATGTAAATGTGATAGAGTGATATGACCCGAAAAGATGGTTCAAGTATTTAAAAGTTCGCAAGTTTTTCGATCTTCGATTTTGGAGTGCAATGATGGCGATTTGATAAAAACCAAGTCCAATAGGAATGGTATATCCTACGATGTGGGACAAGGTTATCCTGACCAAACATTGTAGTTTCGTGATAAAGGATGATAGATCCTGATGAGAAATTATGTTTTGAGTGATCAGTTTATCAAAGAGGGTGATGGCGCACTTTGAGATGTTTAGATCTTGAACTTGTTGAATGTGAATACTTGAAAATATTGAGGTGTCTATTTCTATAGTCCGATTTGATAGATGATAACTTGACCAAGTAACCCAATAAGACAATTCAAGCATAAAATGACAGATAACAGGTGTTTATGCTCACTGTAAATTGACCGAGCAAATATGATAGACCTGAAAAACATGTGCAAGAAGACAACTCTGGACCAACATAGATAGAAACTCGTACAGCAATTTAAGAAGCTTAAGACGACAATAGCTACATGCCCATACGATAAATCAAGAATTTCATATGATAATGCAGAAACTCGTATGACAATTCCCATTGAGAAAAATGATAAAATAGAGGCCTTATACGACAAAAATTTCTAAACCATACGACAAACAAGAAGGCTTGTACAACAAAACTTTCTAAACCATATGACTCAAGACAGAATAGAGGCAAAAAATTTTGTTTGGATAGATTTTTGATCATTGAAGTTTGATGTTTTGCTTCTGTTTTCCAGTTTTAGATGTTTGATTATTTGTTTTAGGTATGAAGACACAACAAACACGCAATATTATAAGTGACCTCAAGCACAATGTGCTACCTAAGGAAGTTGGCTGAGAGAGAAAACCTTTGCTTGCAAGTTTAGGTACACACCCAATAGCTAATGAAAATACGGCCACTGAGTCATGCAATGGATTCTCAACGTTGTATTATCCGAATCCAAATGCTAATGGGGGCATGATATGGCAAGTGTCTTGGGAGAGTTACTATCTCTCTTGCACAAAGATTATCACCCTTTCAGAGGTGAATCAGGTAGCTTCTAATTTAATTTGGAACTAGTAAGGGATCCATTCGGTGCATCGGGGTATAATACTCAATTAAGAGGTCTCCCAGCCTTGAAAACCAAGGCTTGATATACTCGAAGGTACAGAGGAGAGCTATTCTCGAGCACTGCCGTTGACTTGATTTTCATCAAATCACATTTATTTTATAGTGGGTTGGATTACTTGGCGTTAGCCATTCCCACTTAGGTCATTCCCCTCTCACCGACCTTAATGGCTAAGAGTTATTAGCTCCTCAAGAGGGCAAGCCCGCTAAAGATTTGCACTAATGAAAGCAAAGGATGAGTCTAGCTTTCTGATCACCTAAGAAAGATGAGAGCATACTCGCCTATCATCAAAACACATAATACATGATTGTTCATTTCTATTAGCAAAAATAAGTGTGCCTAGAAAGCTTAAAGAAGACATAAAGTTTGGTTGAGTCCTCCTAGGCAACCCGCAAAATAAATACATTAGTAGTCATGATGTATTTTGTTGAAACGAAGCTTTGACAAGCGTAATCTTTGACAATCGTCCTGCAAAAACCAGTTAGGTTGCCGAAAAACTCACAAACAAACTAGGGCTAGCATTAGTAATGATCAAATTGAAGCATGAAAACCCTAAAATGCAATCTACTTTGAAAACACAAAAGTAGAATTTCGTACGACACTATTTACCTGACCGTACGAGTATCCTTCCAGGATTGTACGAGTGCAAAATGGAGCTCATACGACAATTCAGTCTCCTTAAAAGCTCGTAAAAGTAAGAAAGAATTATCATATCAGTGCACAAAGGAGCTCATACGAGACTAAAAAAGGGGCTTGTATGAGATTCTAATTTAGACCTGGCCAGAAATGAAGATTTGATGATTCTTGAGAGGCCAAAAATGAGATTTCCGGCCCCACGGTGGGCGCCAAAATGTCATGCTTTGTGAAGTGTGATACCTGCAGCTGCAACACAAAACACTCAATAGGTCATTACAAGCATGGTTAGCAAATAATAAGCAAACAAAGATGAACCATGACAAAGCGACCTATCGCCTCCTAAGAGATGCGAGTATGGATTTTCTCTCAGATCTAGATAAGCAATCCTAGTGACTTGACTACACCTAGACAAAGGATTTTAAATGATAATGACATGAAAATATGAGATTGATTATGCTAGATTTATCCAAGAGACTAATTAAGCTAATGATATGCATGATTAAGCTATGATGATGATGCAATTAAGCTAGAAAATGATAAAATTAAACTAAATCTAAGATGGAATTGCTTAAAACAACAATGCTCAAATGACATGCCTATAGTAACAATGCTTAAATTGATAATGAGATGGGATCCTTATTGCTCCAAAATGGGGGATATTTATAGGATTTCCAAGGCTAGGGGTGAGGTGGTAGGAATCAATGGTCAAGATTGAATCTGAAGATATCAAGGGTGAAATTAGAGGAGGTTGGAGAAGAGGTTGGATGAAGAGACACTTGTCATCTTTATGGTGACAAGTGTCAAGGAGCCTTTCTCATAAAAGGGCAAGTGTCCAAGCGAGGAGACATGTGGCCAAAGTGTCATGTGTCTCAAGATGAAAATATCCACACCATAGGAGGTTAGGATAAGGAGGTTAGAATGTGCAAGATAGGATAGGGTTAAGCAAAACCCAAGGTTAGGTGGAATGGGTTAGATTAGAGGTATGGTTAGGTTAGGTGGTTAGAAGTTAGGAGGCATGTGGGTAATTTGAATTTAAAAATTCAAATAATAGGAAAAGACTAATTAATTCTCAACAAATCATAAATTGATTTGTTTTAATTAATTAGAGGATTAGAAGAATTTATTGAAGTGGGGGGAGGAGATTAATTAATTTGAATTAATTAATCAAAAGGGGACTATGGAAAAGAACCTATTAAATAAATCCTTAGATTTATTAATAAGTAGATGAAAGGGAGAATTTAATCAAATTGCCTAATGAATTCAATTAAATTAGGAAGGGGATTAATTAAATAATTGTTTATTTAATTAATTATCTTCAAACCATTTTTAGGTGTATACAACTTTAACCAAATCCCAATTAGCCTTTTGTCTAGGGACACTATTCATGCCCCTCACATTCTAAGATAACACAATCATTTAAGTGGATGAGAGAAGTGAAAGTCAATGGTTTTTACTGACCCAGATTCCACCAACATATCTCCAATCAATTTAGCCTTCTCCTTATCAGTTTTCCAACCAATCCTCAAAGATATCTCAGGAGGTCCCTTTTTTCATAGGTTTTGCAACCCAAACACTTGAGTAGCCCTACCATTCTTACCAAAATAAACAATCTCCACTACTGGATTAGAGGCATAGTTGACCCTCATATCACCCCACTTTTAAGTCATTTTGCTAGATGGAGAAGTCACATTTTCGGATTGATGAGGTAAGTCTGTGACCATCCCCTCATCTCGACCGACAACTGGAAGCACAATAGGAACCTCTTTACAATTATAAAATTTCTCCTCCTCACCTGCTGCTTTGATGCCCAAGGAAACTTCCATAGGAATTCCTTCCTCTTGGACTAGATCATCCAAAGCATCAAATTGGTTAAATTTCTCATCATTCTGTTTGTCACGTAGAGTCCTCTTCTGACCCCTACCTCTGTTATGAGGCTTTACAGGTTTAAATCCATCCTTATCAATGAGATCCTTATGCAAATGATCCTTCCCTTTATCCACCTAAGGATTAGATTTATAAGAGCCATTGGAAGCTACCATTGATTGGTTAAAACGTGGGCCTTTCCTTTGTAAGTGACCATACTCATGACACACCCTACATCTCAAGGGAAAAGTTTAATAATCCAATTGCTGGACCCAAGAGAAATTCCCAAGACAAATTTCAACTTAGTCTGGCAAAAGGGTTATTTAAATAAATCTCAACACAAATATGTGCATAATAGATTTCCTTATGGTCTTGTGTTTGAGATGTCAAGCCAATAGGTTTACCAAGCAAAAGAGCGATTGAATGAAGAATCTCGCTCTTCCAAAATTCTAGTGGGAGCCGAGCAAGGAGGACCCAAATTGGGACATGTGAAGTGAGCTCCTCCACTGAATTAAAACCCATATGCCAGGGCTTGATAA
Source organism: Cryptomeria japonica (assembly GCF_030272615.1). Taxonomy (NCBI): domain Eukaryota; kingdom Viridiplantae; phylum Streptophyta; class Pinopsida; order Cupressales; family Cupressaceae; genus Cryptomeria; species Cryptomeria japonica. Next base: position 411,072,602 of record NC_081408.1, on the reverse strand, counting down.
ACAATCCAACCTGATTGAAGAAATATGGGCTTCCTTCAAAATCTTTGTTCCGATCCGCTAAGCATGAGAACACAACAAGAAAATAATTATTTGCTGCGACCAATATCTCCATGTTTCCTTCAATATTCCAAACCCTCCAAGCCCATGATTTGAGAGATAGCAGAGGAAGACGAAGACCCATAAATTTGCAAATGAGGGAATGATTTCTGCAATAAGTTGCATCTTCACAAATCATTTCAGGTTGGATTACCAAAACTGGACGATCTAGGCTCCTTTCTAGGCATCCATTAACCCTTTTGGGTTTGAGATCACCCATGGATGATTCCCCCTTATAGGGTTTGGACTGATGATCAATACCACTCACATGCAAAAGATAAGAGATATCAGAAGTCGCCAAAGGTCCAGGCATGATCACATCCTAGAGTTGGATACGCCATACCAAAAAGAGAATAGGTCCAAACTGCCACACCAAACAAAAACCCCACCTCACAAAACAAACATAAAGACACACCACACATCACACCCCAACGAAGGAAGACACCTCACACCCCAATGAAGGAAGACACCTTGCACAAGCCCACGACCACACCAAGCACATGCACTCATACCTTGATCACCGCACCCCTCAAACACAACCATACCCAAGACCAAACCCACAACACTCCTGAGCCTGAACCAACACAAATGCCACCCATGGAAAACAAAAAAGCTCCCCACATTGACAAACAATTTGCACCCCACACCCACATTGATCAGGTTGGAGCTAAATCTATTGGCATTATACACTCAGATGAGAATAGTTGATGTTGTCATTGATGGCAACCAACTGGTAACATGGTTCACAGGTTACACTGGCAACAAACATCATCTACTGGAACCAGTAGTTACTATAAGGTTATTCACATTGACATCCAGTCTACACCAATAGAAGATCTTACTAGCACTCCTAGCCGACATGTTGTATTGTAAAGACTCATATATGTATGAGATCTTGTTAGTCATTTTGTTATCAAAGAAAATGTAATTAGGTAATGAATGCAAGTGGTATATGAGAGAGAATAATTGTATATGCATTATGATGTAATTATTTTATGAGAGAATAAGAGTACAACAGAGCGAAGCAAGGTTTATGGCATAGGTATCTGACAGAGCTTAAACCGGTACTGAATCCATCATTGTAGATGCTATTTTGAGCAATACATTGTCATTGGATTTAATCATCCAATTTTGTAGTCGGTGGGACTCCATTTTTGTTGTTGATCAGTGAGCTCTAGGCTGTTGGCTTTCCTGCATGTGTAGACCCCTATTGTATAAGTAATATTTATTCATATTGGTCAGTGAGTAAATATTGTGGGTCACAAATCCCACTGAGGTTTTTCCCCTACCGGGTTTCCTCACCAAAAATATTTGTGTTATGGTGTGAATTGATGGTTATACTTCTATTTCTCTTTACTGCATTATTATTTGCTTACCAGTATATTAACTAGGGTTTTAAAGTTGCAAACAAGTTTAAATCTTTTGTTTACTAGTTAGACACTGATTCACCCCTCCTCTCAGTGTCTTTGGGACTGTACAAGTATCTAACAATTGGTATTAGAGCCTAGTCCTCTATTTGTAGAAGCCTAACAACTTGAGGAAGATTTTGAAACCGGTACCGATGGAAAGTTTGAGACAACAGTTGGAAGGAGCTCTTGAAGATTTTGATGCAGAAAAATTGAAGAATATCAAACTAGAAGATGAACTTAGAACTACTCGGGAATTCATCAAAGCACTTCAAGATAACCTGGTTATAGCAAAAAATAAGAGAAAAGAATTGCATGTGCAATTGCAAAATCAAGATGATGAAGAAAAAGAAACTCTCAGAGATATTGCAGAGAAATTGAGACAAGAGAACAGTAACATGAAGAATGAGATGCAATATTTAACCATGAGACTATGCAAGGATATTGAAGATAGAAAGAGGAACGAGGAAGATTTGGCCAGAAGACTTAATGAAAGTTCAAATGAATCTCTAAGGCTTAGTTATGAAAATGATATGCTCAAAACTGATTTGATTCACATGCAACATGACAAAGAGGAACTTTTGAGACAAGTTAGCACTTTGGAAAGTGAGATGGTCACTGCAAATGAATACAAAGACAAATTCAAGAAAAGTTTAGATAATCTTGATGATATGCTGAAAAGTCAGAAAACCTGATGGAGAAACAATTGGACTTGGATTTGAACATGGAGAAAGTTTCGGGAATACAAACAATCATTATCACAACAAACAGGTAAGGCAACCTAATGCTTATAAATCTAATGGGAAATGTTTTAATTGCAACAAATTTGGTCATAGAGAAAATCAATGTAGATTTAGGAATAATCAGAATACAAACTTACCCACCGGTCAATGTTCCAAATGCAATAAAAATGGTCATAACTCAGACAATTGCAGAATGAATGTGAAATGCTATGTTTGTGGTAGATTTGGAAATTTATCTAATTAATGTAGAACTCAAATCGATCAAGGTTATTAAAAGGCTATTCAGAGAAACAATGTAACTTGTTATGCATGTAACAAGATTGGGCATATTGCAAAATTTTGTAGAAGTAAGATTGTACTGGCGAACAATAAAGGATCCAATAAAAAAGGAAAAGAAAAGGTGACTGAAATCAAGCCAAAATTTTCTAAACAATGGATTAGGAAGAGAGATCAGAGAATTGATGAATTTGTCTCTGCATTGACAGAACAAGGTAATCCTGCACCGGCAAGAGATTCTTCATCTAACTAAGGAATAATCCTTAGTGGTAAGGCAACAATTTGAAAATCATGCATTTACCCTTGGTTGGTGGTAAGAAGTTATATTTCTTCTTTACCGATAGATATGTGAAGTTTTCACTTCACCGACAAAGCATTTATTGCAGTTGTAAGTTAATTTTTGGTTATAAAGGCTCGGTAACTTCTCATTTCAATTCACCAAGCATCCAAGCATTCAAAGAGAGCAAAATTGAGCAAAGGCATTCTAAAGGCAAAGCAACAAAGGTCTTTTTAGAGCATTCAAGGATTTATTAGTTAAAAGGTATTTATCTTTCGCAATGGCATCTTCATCTTCTATTCCCGAATTCGTAACAAACCCTACCATTGTGGAGAACATAAAATGACCTAGACCCATTTTCAAGATCATTCCAAAGATAGAAAAACTGGATTACTCTATTGGTGCATTTTCTAGAATCTTTAAGGGAGTTGCGTTTGCTGAAGACCCTAGAGAATACATACATTGTTACATAGAAAATTTAGGGTCTGAAGATTTGATGAAATAAATCTAGTATAAAACCATAGGATTGTGCCATTGAATAGTAGGGGGGAGGGAGGCAAGATCATTTGACCATGATTAAAACTTAGATTATATATCATTTATATTGATTTCATATTATTGGGAACCATATGCAACTATATATGTGGTACATAATTGGAAATTAACTTTGCTTCAAATATTTAAGAACAATAATTCTTTAGCAACATTGTTGTCAAGTCAAATAAATCCAAGGAAGAAAACAAAGCTTCTGTGCAATCACTGAAGAAATTTATGGAACAATATAATGTTGATAGAGGTCAAAATGATGGGGAAAATAAGAAGAAAGAGAGAAACAACAGGATGAAGGAACATATCAATGAATCAAAGCAAAGGAATAGAAATTGTGAGATCTAATAGTGAAATTCTTGATATCAACCCCCCCTATTGGATGGGGTAATATGGATCAGTACACTGAAGAGAGCCAACTTTTAGTACAAGGGTTGACACAAAATGTACATGAATGTAATCACTGACAAGAATGCGGTAGTGAAACCAAAACATAAGATAGTTGAGGATTTAGGTTTCATTGATATCCTCCATATGCCAAAATTCTCAGATGAAGCCGTCCGCTATGTCCTTAGAAGGGTTCACGGTGAATTTATGTGGTTGGACTCAGTATTTAAGATTACCAAGGAAGCTATCAAGGCTATTACTGGTTTACCCTCCACCGGTTCTAGACCTAACAAGAAGAAGAAAATCCCTAACAAAGAGGTTATGAGCTTAACCGGAGCGACATTTGACAACCGGTCACTTAGGGTCAATGATATAAAGGATAAAAATTTAAATTTGCTAGCATGGTCATTGGCTATAAAGTTGGTCATACTAATAGGTTGAATTCTGTATCTAGTTCATGCATTCATAGTGCACATGAGATGATATTGAACAATGCAAAGATTGATATTTGTGAATGGTTAAAGGATGAACTGTTAGAAAATCTGCATAAGATCAAAGGTGATAAGAAAGGAACCTTCAAATTTGGAAGTCTGATAGTGTGTTTAATGCTTTACTTTTCAAAAGAGATCCCCAGTATAGGACATAAGGATTTTTCCTATGATACTTCAGTTGGAAAACAGATAAAAGAGGCAATTATCGGTATGGGATCTAATGGTGATCAGTTGGTAAAAGACTACTTCAAGAATTTCCAAGCTAAAATGAGACAAAGGGAAAGGATTCCCAAAAGCATTGTGGATAAATATGATAAACAAATATGCTTTGTAGTAAAAAGAGATGAAATTTGGATGGAGGCAGTTAGACCCATAACTGTCTGGATTACTGAAATGGGATATGAGGTGGATTCTCACATCTTAGATTCATATGCTTAAATACTCCTAGATGCTCCACCAGAACCAATAGAGGAAATATTTGGTAATGCTAAAACCATTGAAAGTGGTGTTGCTATGATGAAGCAGAAGAAGAAAAAATATAAACTTATGAAAGATGCTTCTAAAATGGTAAAGGATGTTACAAAAGGATTTATGAATCTTGGTGGTATTGCTGCTAGTGTGAATGAAAGTCAATCAAAATAGCAAGCGGCAATTCACATTTCCCCTGTGGCTACTTCATCTAATTCTGACAGTGGCAGGGCAGCTAACTTTAAGAGAGTAGACAGGAAGAAAACAAAACCCTCACCGACACTTGCTCCATCTCCCAAGAAGTCAAGAACACAGAGAAAGAAACAACAGGCTGTAAGAGAGCCCAGTGGCCCGAAGAAAAAAAGTGACTCCAAAGAAGAAACTAGAACCTAAGGCACCAAATACTCTTACACTGGAAGAGTTGATCAATGAAATCACCCAAGAAGGCAACCTTAGTAATGTGAATAAACTTTATCATTCTTTCAAGGATTCGGATAAGGATACTATAGAGGAAAGCATTATTTTGTACCTAGATATATACAAGAAAATTCTTATTGAGGTTGTAGATGATCTACCAAATGATTTGTACTTAAGGTTAGAGGCTAAGAGAATGTCTGTAATGGAGTTAGACAAGAAATTAAAGGTAGAAGCTCTACTTGCTGTGCATCTTGTTAATTCCAAGCAGGAAATTGACGATTTAATATCAGAGGCAAATAAAATAGTTTTTGTGAGTGGTCACTGATAAGTTAGCCTTACGGCTGGTAGAGTTAAGAAAATTGTAGATGAAATGACAGATAAGTGGGATATATTTTTTGTGGAAAGAGAGAAGAAAGAAGAGAAGGATAGACAAAAAATGGATAAGTCTTTTGCTAAGGTATATCAGAAAGATAAAGGTAAAGGGAAAATTGGAAGTGTACCTGATATCACGATCAAGGATAACCTTCCTCCACCAACACAGGACACCCCACCAATAACTGCAGAGGCACCGACACAAACTGATAGTCAACTACAAGAGAAGGAAGAGGAAATGACAAAAGATGACACTAATCCGAAGTCTGACATTATTTTTACCATGAATGTGTACACCCAGGAATTTAACATTGTGTTGGATAAGGAAACTACAGAGGTAAAGAGAGCTAAAGCTACACATATTGAGATCTCTGAGTCACCGGTCAACACTGTTGACTCCCAACAGAATATTGAGGAAACAACTGAAGTTAAAAAAACTGAAACCATCCCCGATGATACTCAACTTAACATTGAGAAACCGGTAGAAGCACAAGCAGAAGCAGTAGCAGAAAAGGGACATGAACAGAGTGTAGCTAAACTAGCAGTCAACAAGGCAGACAATAAGGATGAAAACAAAGTTGAAAAACAGAGTGAGAATAAGGAAGAAACAGTGAATAAAGAAGAAGTTAAAGATGTAAACAAGATAGCAGAAGTAGTTAAAGAATCCAAAGATGAGAAGAAACCAACTGCAAAACCTCACACTCTGCCTAACACTTCCACTATGGATTACATACCTACTAATGTGACAGATGTACTTTTAGATTCTATAAAGAAGATCACTTAATGCAACACCTTAGCATTTAAGGCCATTGATGATACTTTACCTATTTTGAAATTGATTGCACTAGTTTGTAAGATAGATCATATTTATGGATCTTTAGGTAAATTGGACACATTGTCCAAATTCATTGCTTCAAATATTCTAACTGTAGATAACATTAATGAAGAGTCTGTTAAGGAAAGGGTGAATAAGGAGAAAGGTGAATTCTTTGATAAGACTATTAAGGATTGTACTGAGCATATTGATTCTTTATTACCGACACTTAATTCCACTATTTTGGAATATAAAGAATTGTATAAGGAAGCATGCAAGCCTCACCACCTAATAGAGGATATTGATGAGGAGATAAGGAAAACACAAAAAGAGATTGATGATATAGAAGATAATATGATAGGTTCTTTGGAACTTACTTCAGTTTTGGATCAAGAAACGTCAGTTTTTGAAGAAAAGATTGAAAAATTAGAAAAGGAAAAAGAAAGGATAAGAATGAAGGCCCAAGAGCTGAAAAATAAACTTGGTCCTAGATTGGACAACCTTCTAACACAACAGATTGAGCTGTCTAAAGAAACCATTCAAGGAGAAAGATCACCAGAGCAACAGATGCATTATCTGATCGGGATGATCCGACAGACTGAAATCATTATTTATGACAACACTAAATTTATGCAAAGTCTTATTCTGATTTTAGCGGATATCTTTCAAATTGTACACAACTGGTTACAGGCTTTGAGGTAGAATTTTGAACTCTTTGATTCTTTTTGACATCCTTTGTCATTGATGTCAAAGGGGGAGTAGTAGTGTGGGAGAAAAATGTACTAAATGGATCATTTGCTCAGGGGGAGCACTCTTATTCTTGGATCAGTTTTGGACTTCATTTTTGGATATCAGTTTTTGGGTTTTTCTCATGAGTGTTGCCATCAATGCCAAAGGGGGAGATTGTTGGCATTATACACTCAAATGAGAATAGTTGATGTTGTCATTGATGGAAACCAACTGGTAACATGGTTCACAGGTTACATTGGCAACAAACATCATCTATCGACATGGGCAGTTACTACAAGGTTATTCACACCGACATCCAGTCTACACCGACAAAAGATCTTACTAGCACTCCTAGCCGACATGATGTATTGTAAAGACTTATATATGTATGAGATCTTGTAAGTCATTTTGCAAGCGAAGAAAATGTAATTAGGTAATGAATGTAAGCGGTATATGAGAGCGAATAACTATATATGTATTATGATGTAATTATTTTATGAGCGAATAAGAGCAGAGTAGAGCGAAGAAAGGTTTATGGTAGAGGTATTTGACAGAGCTTAAACCGGTACTGAATACAACATTGCAGATGATATTTTGAGCAGTACATTATCATTAGATTTCATCCAATTTTGGAGTCAGTGGGACTCCATTTTTGTTGTTGAGCAATGAGCTCTAGACTGTTGGCCTTCCTGCATGTGCATGCCCCTATTGTATAAGTAATATTTATTCATATTGGTCAGTGAGTAAATATTGTGGGTCACACATCCCACCGAGGTTTTTCCCCTACCGGGTTTCCTCGCCAAAAATATTTGTGTTATGGTGTGCATTGATGGTTATACTTTTGTTTCTCTTTACCGCATTATTATTTGCTTACCGATATATTAATTTGGGTTATAAAGTTGCAAACAAGTTTAAATCTTTTGTTTACCAGTTAGACATTGATTCACCCCCCCCTCTTAGTGTCTTTGGGACTGATTAAGTATCTAACAAAATCAACGAGGGGAAACCCTAGTTGATCATCGTAGAGGAAAGATGCAGACCCACAATCGCCAAACCCGCCATTTAGTTCTTAATGTTTTAATTAGTCCTTGGATTTTATTTGTCATTGCGTCACTATTTGATGCATTTCCGGTTTCATTGAAAGACTTATTATTTTTCCAGACTTGTTTGTAATCTGTAAATTTGTATTTTGAATATGGGAACACAAGCACTAAACTTACTGTCAAATGCACTAAAACTAAGAAAGCGCTAGTCCTTTATGTATATGTGCCATTAGTTTCTATGTATGCACTATCATAAATGATGAATGTGCTATTTCTCAGTGTAAAGGCACTATTCCGTCTGGTGAATGCGCTGCTATGTATTACATATGCACTAACTTGCCTTTCAAAGGTGCTATACTAATGCTCAAATGCATTGTTCTATTTCACAAAAGTGTTGTTCTACTTTGTCAATGTGTTTTAATTGATTTTGATCTTCTAAGTTGGTTTTCTAGGTCTAATTTTCATACCAGAGGCTATTTTCTGCCATCCTTGTGATTTTAGCTTTGTATATTGTTTAGTTATAAGTATTTATTGTGTTTAGCTGCTCCAACCAGTTGAGTTTTACCTTTCTATGGAGGATTTTGTTGGTTTAGCTCCAACAAGAGGATGTATGCCTTGTTGTGGAGGGTTTTATGTTATGGCTTCGACAAGTTGATTGTGCCTTGCTGTTGAGGATCTCATTGATTTGGCTAAGTGTGAGTATATTGCCTTGCTATTGGTTATTGATGATTATATGAGGCTCTTGTTTTATATTTATTGGCATTTTGGCTGTTTTTCTTGTTGCATATGTATATGTGGATATTCTATGATGAGTATGATTGAGCCTCCTTGTTGTTGATATTATTGTTGTGTTACTCTAAGGTCTTGGATCATGATTAGGGGGAGTGGACTTCCATGTGATGGTCGAGGTCACGAGAGAATAGGCTATCTTGAGGTTCCTTGTAATGATGCTTGAAGTCTAGACCACTAGGAACACATTGGAAGTTTTCTTGATTTAAATAAGTGATAGCCATAATAATTAAGGACTCACCTAAACAAGATAATTAAATGGATTTTGTGCCCCACCTCATAGCCATTTAGTGGAGACTCGAGATGAGCATGGGAAGGCCATGGAGACGGTAAACCAAACTCCCTTGATTATCTCATAGCTTGAGACAGTTCTATTAGGGGAACGGGTGGAGATCCCGTAATGCTGGGTGGAGATCCTGATTTTTATATATTATACCCTTCTTTGTGAGGATAACATGTGATGACACTCTTCCCTACACGTGTCCTTGTTCCTTATTCCATGGTTGTTGTTATGCCTCTAGGAGTTTTATGATTTTGATTTAGCCTTGTGATGTGATTTGAATTATTTGTTCATTTGTTTGTTTTCAGTTGTGGTTGTTGTTTTGTTGTGATCTCTTGGTTGTTAGGTGCCAACCTAGGTATAGAGTGTGTGTGGGACGTTGTGTCATCTCCTATCATAGGGGGTGGTTCCTTATGGTTCCACATGGTTGGGTGGTTTAGATGTGCTTCGTTGGATGCTTTTGTGCGTGGAAGTGGATTCTTTATCTCTTTAGCTATTGGATGGATTCTTGGAGTAGATTGATGTATTATGATTCATGTAGCATTCATGAGATAGTTGTATATGTTACAATTGGGTATCATATCTTTTGATGTAAAGAATGTTGTATTCCTATGTTATGGAAAAGGATGTAGTAGGTTGAGATCATGACTCTTGTAGTAGAATATATAATTGTTACCTTTGTGGATTATATGTTATTTCTTGGATATTATTTAGATATGGAAATATGGATTAGTATTCATATGCTTATATGTAAAAGAAGTTAATTTCCCTTATTGTACTTGTCTCTTAGAATGGATGTGTAGTTCCATGAAATTGTGACCCTTGCAATTTGCGACCACATTAGGGTCTTCACGTTGGCGATTTGAATCCCCAAGCCTGATTGGAGACCCGAGACTTGCTCAACCCCCAAAAATTGCCTTGTTCTATCCTCCACACTGCCTGAACCTGCTTCCTGTCCTGAGACAATGGCAGGATAGGGGCGTGGTGCCCCTGTCCCCCCTAGGATAGGGGTGTGGCACCCTTGTTCTTGCCCTATTTTGGGGCCCCCTTTGTCCTATTTCTGTATTGGACGTTGCATTAAGCGGGAAAAACCTTCCTTGTTTCGGCCTGTGATAGAAAATCAATCAATTAACCCTAATTGATAGATATATAAGTTGCATTTGCCCTCTCATTTTCATAAGTCCAACAAGCAATAAGATGGGCATAAGTTCAAGCATTCAAGCATTCCTTTCCAGCATTGAGCATTCTCAAGTCTCCCTTCAAGGCTAGGTGTTGCATTGACATCAAGGATTCAACCATTGAAGAGGAGATCCCTTTCATCATTCAATTCAATACAATAAAATTTACTTACATTCTATCTACAACCTCCCTTGAGGTGACTTACATTTCAGTCTTTCATTTACATTTACTTACAAGTACTTTCTTTCATCATTTGGTTAATTCCAAAACTAAGGCTTGACTAGAAGGTAAAATACCAATCCCAACTCCTTTTCCTCTCTTTTCTGCGTGTAGGTTCCAGGTGCGCAACTGTGTTTTTAGATTTAGACTCCATTTGCAGAGGCGGAAAAACCTTTTCGTTTCATAGATTTTTCGGAGGACCGTGGACACTTTCAACACGATCCCAATAACTTTTCCTCAAATTCATAGGGAAGCTTTGTCTCGACATATTATAGCCAAATCCAGGTGCACAACTTCATCTCACGCTTCTATCTCGAGTTATAATCAGTTCTTTGCTACTTTTACACTTAACATAATTCAATCATTTTCCATTCTAAAAGAGGGGTTAGCTTATCATTTATATCCCATTATCAATTCATTCAGTATTCAATCTTTGTCCTAAGAGATTAGATCTAGTGAATTCCCCCTCTTTTAAATGTAATGTGAATAAGGTGTTTGAAGGGAAACCCGTAGTGAAACTTTCATCTCTCCTCGGAGGGAAGAAAAAATTTCCTCTTGATCTCTCCACCATTCACCCTTTTTCACCATTACAAGATGGTGTAAGTAGGATTATGCTAATAAAAAAGGTCTATTCTTAATGGAAAAAATTAGTTATGTGATATGTGATGTTTAGTAATGGAAAATCTTGTCATGTTAGTAATTGAGATAATGGGAATTAGGAATATTTGGATTGGTGCTCTTAAAATAACCTAAGGGGTTGAATGGAATTTGTTTGGTAATTAAGTAAATGCATGGATGATCTCTTATATAATTGTGAGAAGTGTAGGAAATACTAGATTGCTATGGATTATTGTAGTAAGAATGAGGTTATTTTTAAAGTTTAATTTAAGTAATGGCATTGAGATACCCTAGGGTATGTTAATTGTAGAGATATTTATTTCCTCTTGCATATTATTCTCTTATGATTATATTTATATTGAATAAGTGCATATGTGGTAGATGGTTGTTTAAATGCATTAAGTATTTTAGTTATATGTGTTGCATTAGTAGATGATGTTAATTTTTTTTTATCCCATTTTCATGTTAGTTAGTTATATTTCTCTAGGGTATTTTAACGAACATTATAGTCCTTTGGAAATAGATTATAACTTTCCTTGATGCAGTGAGCCTCGGTTGTGCAAGTCCTTGTATCTTTCCCTAAGGTTGTGTGCCTTAGTCTTGCAAGTCCATCAGGTGTTGGTGCTCCTTGATAGTGAGCCTAAAACTTTGTAATCATTCATATTTATATTGTTACATTCTCATTGTGGTTTTTCTCAATTTGGGTTTTTCACGTAAAATGTAGTGTTCATGTGTTGATGGTTGATGTTCATGTTATGATGATTGATATGTTGCTAATGTGTTATTTGATGTTGTTTATAATCCATTTTTAAGTTTTGGACTGATTCACACCCCCTCTTAGTCCTACTATGTGTTCAATAGGGTAGTATGGTGCTCCCTCAAGAAATTGGTCGAAAAATGTTTATTTGAAGGCCAATTGGACGACAATGCGAACATGATCCCAAATATGCAGTTTGGAGAAGAAACAAGTTCACATGCTCAACCTACAAGGTGTGAAAGGTGCAATCCACCATTACCATTAAGGGTAGAAAACCCTAATTAGGGCTCCATTTGGCTGTAAATAGGTAAATTTGGGGCTCATTTGGTCATTTGCACTCTTAGAGCTTACAAGAGTGAGAACCAATTTAGAGCAACTTTTGAGTGTTTATGGAGCTACGACAAGAGTCGAACACATGAAGCATTTGTTAGAGTGATTCAGGTCATATAGAAAACCAGAGGGCACAGGTGGTGGGGTAAGTACCTTGACCTATCTAGTCATTAATGAGCATTTATTACATTTTATAATTTAGGTTTTGGGGTGTCAAAACTTGTGTTTTGCATTTGCCCATCAATTTTTTTACATTTGTGGAAAGGTTTTGCATTTGATGTTTGTATTTCACAAATGATATATGTTTTTCATTTGATATAATAGTTCTGTATTTGACATTATTACATTACACAATTGACTATTGAATTATGCAAGTGATAATTGAATTTTACAACCTATTTTTGTGCTATGCAAATGACTTAAGTGTTGCACAATTGTTAATTAGGGTTTCACAATTGCTTAAATAGGGTTTTATTATGCATGCTAGGTCTAAGGTATACATTAAAATAGGTCAATTAGGTCCTTTGATAGGTATATGCTGACATTATTGGCAACAACAATGCAAGAAAACTGAGAGGGGGGGGGGAGGGTGAATCAGTTTTCACCAAACTTAAACCAAATTAACCTCAACTTTAGATCTGATCAAGAACAAAAATAGCAAAGATAAACACCCCATCAACAACACACATAACACACAAATTTTTGACACGGAAAACTTGGTTAAGGGAAAAACCACGGTGGGAACCTACCCACAACAAGATGATACTCTACAATAGTATGTGGAAATATTACAATGGGGAATGTACAAGCATTCAGGCACACTGCCTAGAGCTCATTTCTCAAAAACAACAAAGGGCTACAACCCCGAGAAGGCTCACTTCCTTACAAAGATCAAACAACAATCCGGATTACATGAAATGAAAGAATATCATCTCCAAATGCTTGATCACAATTCTGGTTAAGCACACTGTCTGCACAACAACACTTCTATGCTCTTCTCCACTACCGAAAGATAAATTTTCTTGTTCACACATACAATACTCTCATAGATTGTATATACAACCACAAACACACATCTAACATGATTACAACACTTATTTATACAAATCATAAACCTTAACCTTAAGGTCAGCTTAACACATAAGACCTAATTACAAAATTACATCACACGATACATAAATCCATATGCAGACCAATACAATGTCGCCAAGGACATAGCATGGACCCAAATCAAATCCTCAAACATAAAACACCACCAAATATCTTGCCAAGATCATCCGTAACACACAACAACCATCGGGTCAGCCACAAAGTCGTATAACACAAAGAATACCATTGGGCCAATAAAATATTTAATAACATGCACCACAATCAACGCAGACCACCAAAATGCATAGAGAATGATTAGAGATCATCAACATGCAATGTGAATTCCTCCATAACAACCACAACAACTTTGGATAACAAGAATCATCATCATTTCATCATCAGAGCTCAAGAGCACCAACAACAAACTGAAAGATACACTTATGAGGTTCCAAATCATGAACCATCTGAATAGAGGACACACATGAATGTCCCAAACACTCTTCGAAATCTGCACAACATAAAGAATTAATTCCAGAGCAATACAATCCAGAATCACAACTCTGCAATACCAAACCAATAGAAAAACCAACCATTACACCAGATCACATAACAATGAAATCACCTTCCAAAACATAGAAACTCACACCGAATCAACTAGAGATAAGTATTTCAAAAACCATTAAATCGCATCAGCAAATCTACAACCAAACCAGCTCAACTCTCTATAACAAACCAATTCTCTACAACAGAGGAATATGTTGACATCATTGACAACAACACATTCCAACAACTCTAATATCCAACAATCTCCCCTTTTGGCATTGATGGCAACATATGAATGTGAAAAACAATTAATGCAAAGAAAGAAAACAACTCTAACAATCTCCCCTTGAGATCATACACACATAGCTCATCTGCAACAGATAGATAAGACATTTTTTCACATGCATCTTCCCCCTTTGACAACAATGCCAAAGGCACATGCAAATCATAATTCTCTCTCTCAAATAATATCTCCCCCATAGAACAAACTTATAAATTTGAACAACTGAACCATACACCGACTACTCCCCTAGAGCAACAACACCCACTCATCAATCCGGATAACAGGATAAGACTATGAAGTCCATCGGATTCATGAAACTCATTGCATCTAGTTCATACTAGGAGGGGCAATCACCCCTAACTTCCTCTCAGATATACAAATGTTTCTATAGGCAAAGGCTTCGTGAATATATCTACAATCCGTTCCTTTGTAGATACATACTCCAATTTGACTTCCTTCTCATTCACCTTCTCTCTCAAAAAATAAAACTTGATTGATATATGCTTTGTCTTAGAATGCAACACCGGATTTTTATAAATATTGATAGCACTTGAATTATCACAATATATAATAGTAGGCTCATTATAAACAACTCTAATATCCTTCAACATCTGCTTCATCCAAATTACTTGAGTACAATTGCTAGCAGTAGCAATGTATTCAACTTCTGCAATAGATAAAGAAATAACATCTTGCTTCTTACTTGCCCTAGAAATCAACTTCTTTCCCAAAAAGAATGCTCCATCAGTAGTGCTCTTCCAGTCATCAACATCACCTGCCCAATCAGCATTAGTAAAAAGCACTCAAAATGAAATCATCATTCTTCGGGTACGATAAAACATAATCAATTGTTCCCTTCAAATATCTGAATATCCTCTTTACAATAGTAACATGACTTTCCTTAGGATGAACCTGGAATCTTGAAACAAGACATACAACATTCATAATGTTAGGTCTAGTCTGAATCAAATATAGCAATCCATCAATCATAGATCTATACAAGGTCTAATTAGCATTCAAAGATTCATCATCTTTGGACATCTTTCATCTAGTCACCATAGGTTTGGAATCATCTAGCCCAAATTTCTTCAACAATTATTTTACACACTTTGATTGAGATATGAAAATGCCTTTACCAGTTTGTGTAATTTGCAATCCCAGAAAGAATTTCATCTCACCTATCATAAACATCTCAAATTCTTTTTGCATATCATTAGCAAACCTCTTACTAAAATCACCATCTCCTCCAAAAACAATGTCATCAACAAAGACTTCAACAATAAAAATATTATCATTATCAATCTTGAAATATATATTACTATCAGTAATACCTTTACAGAAGCCCAGCTTCATCAGATACCTATCCAATTTGGCGTACCAAGCTAGATAGGGGCTTGTTTAAGTCCATACATTTCTTTCTTCAATCTTCATACCATGTCTTCTTCACTTGTCAATGAAAATTGATCCGATTTCTCAATGTAGACTTCCTCTTCCAATTCACCATTCAAAAAGGCTGGCTTCACATCCATCTAATATACCTTGAATTTCTTATGAGTAGCACATGCAAGAAATAATCTAACAACTTCAATTCTAGCTATCGGAGCAAAAGTCTCCTCAAAATAAATACCTTCCATTTGTGAATAGCCTTTACATGCCAGTCTTGCTTTGTTTCTTATAACTTCTCCATCTTCATTCAACTTATTCCGTAACATCCATTTAGTACCAATCACATTCTTGTCCTTACGACTTGAAACAAGTTCCCATGTATTGTTCTTCTCAATCTGATCTAACTCTTCTTACATATCTTTTACCCAATTTTCATCTTTACAAGCTTCAACAAAATCTTTAGGCTCAATTTTGGAAATAAAACATGACTCTTCCATAACAATTCTTCTCCTAGTCATCACACATTTATTTTTATTACCAATAATCTGATTCTTTGAATGATTTAATCTTACATACCTAAGGGTCTTCTGATTGTTCTGATTTTCAGTCTCTTGAACTTCTTCACCGCCGTCAACATCTTGATTTACTGTCTCTTATGGATCACTCTGCTTCATGCTCAGAGTCTGCACTAGTTTTGAAGTAACATCCTGATCATCAGATTCATATATGCATGCTCTGATTTACTTCTCATGATTCTCACCAACCTTCACATTTGCACTTTTCACTATCTTTCTCAGTCTTTTTTTGTAACACATGTAGGATTTTCTCTTAGTATAATATCTCAAAAAGATTCCTTCATCACATCTTGCATCCAATTTTCCTATATCCTCATCTCTTTTGATATAACATTTGCTTCCACAGATTCTGAAATATCTAACTGTAGGAACATGACCAAACCATAACTCATAAGGAGTCTTACTGGAATCACCTTTTATATGCACCTAATTGAATGTATATACATCAGTTCTAACAACTTCTCTCCAATAGATATGCAAAACATTTCCTTCAATCATCATAGTTCTAGCAACATCCAAAACAATTCTGCTCTCCATTTCAACAACTCCATTCTACTGAGGGGTTTGCGGAGCAGATAACCGTCTTTGGATTCCATGTTCTTCACAAAAAGAGTTTAACTTACCGAAAATGAATTCCCCTCCTTTGTCAGACCTTAGACACTTCAGTTTCAATCTTGTCTTTGTCTCCACTCTAGCTTTGAATATTTTGAATTTATCCATGGCTTCATATTTCTCTCTTAGAAAATTGACCCATATCATTCTAGAATAGTCATCAATCAGCAACATAAAGTATATGTCACCCTGCAAGCTTCTTACCCTAGAAGGTCCACATAAATTAGTATGCACAAGATCTAATAACCCATTAGATGAATAAAGTTTTCTCTTGATTGAAATTCTTGTTTGCTTTCTCAATTGACATTCTTTACAAACAAGAATAGTAGGTTTTACTATCTTAGGAAGATCTCTAACATCTTGAGTAGAACTTATCTTAATCATGCAGTCAAAGTTAACATGACACATTCAACTATGTCACAACCAACTTTCATCAATCTGAGCAATCAAACAACTTTTCTCACCAACATTCAGATGAAAGATATTACCTTTAGTTTTAGTTCCTCATACAATTTCTATACCAGAGCTATTCAAGATCTTACATTTCCCATTCTTGAATTGTAAATCATATCCCTTATCAACCATCTGTCCAACACTCAAAAGATTATGCCTCAAACCTTCAACATATAAAACATCACCAGTGTTATGCTTACCATCAAGAGAAATATAACCTCTACCATGAATTACACGAGCTTTCTTGTCTCCAAATCTTACTACATCGCCATCATACTTCTCCATATTCACAAATTTACCTTTATCACCCGTCATGTGATGTGAACAACCACTGTCGATCACCCATTCATCTTTCTCATCAATCTTGGTAGCCAAAGCTTTCTCTTCAACTATACAACTTGTAGAATCAACAGATATCAGACCATCTTCCTTGATAACAATGAACACAAATTCATCTTCTGAATTCCCTTTCTCAAACTCATCATCTGTCACACCTTCATCAGCATCATAATAACATTTCTTCTGATAACTATACTTGCAATTAGGCTCGTAAGGCTTATCATACTTTGACACTCTTTCTACTCTTTCAAGACACCTAGAAGCAAAATGACCAATCTTATTGCATGAAAAACATTTCAAAGGTAACTTCCCTTCATACTTACCGACTCCCTTAGGTAATCTTCTAGCAATAAGTGCTTCAAGCTCTTCTAATTCTCTTTCCTATTTTTCCATCTCTCTCATTTCTCTTTCATATCCGGAAACCCTAGTTGAACTCTCTCTTGAATCATACTTCTGCAACCCGGATACTGTAGCTTTAAATGTAGTCTTAACTTTGCCATGTGGTTCACCAAGTTCGCTCAATTCAAAATCAGCAAGATTACCTACTAGGATATCTCTTGTCATATTTGTCACAGTCTGGATCTCATCAATAGCAACAACTTTATGTTTATAAGTAGGAGGCAAAGATCTCAACACTTTAGCTACAATCTTATCTTCTTTAAGGACTCCACCGACACACCTGATGTTCAACACAATATCATTCACTTTAGCCATAAAGGATGAAATATTCTCATCTTCTCCCATTCTCAGCAACTCATACTTTCCTTTCAAGCTCTACAATTTAGCAACCTTCACATGTTTATCTCCTTCATACAACATTTCTAGCTTCTCCAAAATCTCATATGAAGTTTGCAATCCCATCACATTAGTCATCTCTACATCGGTCAGGGCACTCAACAATGCTTCTTTAGCTCTTATATTATGTTCAACATCCTTGATCTCAGCTACAGTAACAAGACCATTCTAAGGAGCAATGTAGGCATTGTTTGTGATCTTCCAATAATCTTCTCCAAGACAATTCAAGTGAACTTTCATCCGGTTCTTCCATATAGAGTAATTAGTTCCATCAAATCTTAGACTCTCCTTCTTGAAAACAATAGCTGCCATCATGGATCTCCTCAAGTGGTCAAGCTCCTTCCAGAGGATCTAAATTTGATATCAATTGTTGGAAACAATAATGCAAGAAAACTAAGAGGGGGGTGGGTAAATAAGTTTTCACCAAACTTAAACCAAATTAACCTCAACTTTAGATCTAATCAAGAACAACACTAGCAAAGATAAACCCACATCAACAACACACATAACACACAAATTTTTGACGTGGAAAACTCGGTTAAGGGAAAAACCATAGTGGGAACCTACCCACAATAAGATGATACTTTGCAGTACTATGTGTAAATATTACAATGGGAAATGCACATGCATTTAGGCACATTTCCTAGAGCTCATTGCTTAAAAACAATAGAGTGCTACAACCCTGGGAAGGTTCACTGTCTTACAAAGATTGGACAATAGTCCGGATTATATGAATTGAAAGAATAACATCTCCAAATGCTTGATCGCAGTTCTGATTAAGCACACTATCTGCATAACAACATTTCTCTGCTCTTCTCCACTACCGAAAGATAAATTTGCTTGTTTGCACATACAACACTCTCATAAATTGTAGACACAACTGCAGACATACATCTACCATGATTACAACACTTATTTATACAATTCATCAACCTTAACCTTAAGGTCGACTCAACACATAAGACCTACTTAAAAAATTACATCACACAATACATAAATCTATATGCAGACCAATGCAATGTCGACAAGGACATAGCATGGACCCAAATCAAATCCTCGAACACGCAACACCACCAAATATCTCGCCAAGATCATCTGCAACATGCAACAACCATTGGGTCAGCCACAAAGTCGTATAACACGAAGAATACCACCAGACCAATAAAATCTTAAATAACACACACCATGATCAACATGGACCACAAAAACACATAGAGCACGATCAAAGATCATCAATAGGAAACGTGAATTCCTCCGCAACAACCACAACAACTTTGGATAAAAAGAATCATCATCATTTCATCACCGGAGCTCAAGAACACCAACAAAAAATTGAAAGATACGCTTGTGAAGTTCCAAATCATGAACCATCTGAACATAGGACACACATGAATGTCTCAAACTCCAAAATACACACAACATAAGGAATCAATTCCAGAGCAATAAAATCCAAAAATCACAACTCTGTAATACCAAACCAACAGAAAAACCAACCATTACACTAAATCACATAGCTCGATCAAATCACCTTCCAGAACACAAAAACTCATACTGAATCAACTAGAGATAAGTATCTCAAAACTTATTAAACCGTACTAGCACATCTACAACCAAACCAACTCAAATCTCTGCAACAAACCAATTCTCTACAACACAGGAATATGTTGACATCAATGACAACAACACATTCCAACAACTCTAATATCCAATAGACATCGAGCATGATTTCCAAGTGATTATTCCGGTCCTTGGTGCCTGAGAGAATAGGCCTAAGCATCTTGTATGGTGCCATCAGTTGGATGATCATAAGCAATCCTACCTGCAATAGATTGGTCTATATCACGTGTGCTATATGCTTGAGATTACAACCAATAGAAATCTGATCATGACACTTGCACAACGATGACACTCAGAGATGAGTTCATTCCACTTACCAACTAGAGAGGCTTATATGACACTAAAGGATATTTGGCGGATCTTACACATCCCCATCCATTAGAAGAGGTTGACCTATGAGCCAGCCTTTGAGATTGAAACTCTATGTGATTTGTATGAGTGTGAACTTGAGGAGATAGACATGGATGACTTGTATGAGATCAGGTGTAGGACATTGATGGTTGCACATAAGAGGTAATTTGTTGTACTTTGCAATCTAATTATTGGTACATTGGTTACTAACAAATGAAACCATAGTTTCCCTATCAATGGGGTAGGGTACCGAGGGATATGTTTTCAAATATGAGAGTGTATGCTTGGGGTCCTTATAGTTTTACAATGCTATATCATTAGTTACACTTAGTTGCATAATTAGGGGCTCAGTCTATCAACTACAAGATCACACTTCTATAGGTGTGAGTTTGGGAGCACATCGTAGTGTTTCAACCTATAGTTGACATATAGTCAGAGGCAAGACAACCTTACATGTATTGATATTTAGGTGTAGTGTTTGAAGACACATGGGTCACACCATATACTAGTGACACAAGATAGACGTACTTCAACATTTCACTTAGAGACTATACAAAGACTATCTTGGTTGGGATGATGATGCTTAGCATCTTTTGTTGGTAATTGACACTCATCGGATTTATTTTGTTGTCATTGATGGCGACAAGATTAGATGGAAGTCATATACTGGCATTAGGAGGCATTTACTGATAGACACCGACATTGGAGTATCCAGGATTATACCGGCACCGACACCGACATCAAGTACTTCAAGGAAGCCGACATCAAGGAAGTTTTATTTAGACAATCATTTTGCAATTATTGTTGAGGCCGACATTGAACATCTTTTGTAATGTATTGTAAGACGACATAAGGCATATTGTTTGTAATGGGTATATAGGTCAGTTTGCTAGGTAATTTTGAAGAGTGTGTGACATAGGAGAATATAGAAAAATTGTATAATGTGAAGTATATGTATGTAGATCATTTGTATGCGAATGTTATATCATGAAATGATCTGTAGATAGTTTGGAAAACACTCTTGGAGGAGAAGAGATACCGGTAGTAGTGTTCAGGGTTTATGAACCGGTACAGAGTAGAGCTAGAACCAGAACTCTATTTGGCATAGAAGATGCATTTTTGAGTTCATTTTCAATGTTTTACTTCAGTAGTAGCTTGTAGTCAGTGATACTCTTTAGTGATGAGCAGTGTGCTCTAGGCAGTGTGCCTTCCTGCATGTGCATGCCCCCATTATATGTAATATCCTTTCATATGGCCAGTGAACTGATATTGTGGGTCACAAATCCCACTGTAGTTTTTCCTCTTTGAGGTTTTCCATGTATAAATTATGTGTGTTATGGTGTTCATTTATGTGGATGGTTTATTTGCTTCAAGTTATATGTTTATTTGTTTACCGGTTTATATGTGTATGGTATAAAAGGATAAAATCTTATCTTATCGGCTTAACACTAATTCACCCCCCCTCTTAGTGTTCTTGGATCCCAACAATTGGTATTAGAGCCTAGTACCTTGGAAGAAGCTTAACAACTTGAGGAAGATCCTGCAACCAGAATCTTTGAACATGGCTATGGAGAAGCAACTTGAGATGGTTCTTGAGGATTATGATGTTGAAAGGATGAAGAACTTGAAATTGCAAGATGAATTGACTTCTACAAATAAATTCATTCTTATCCTACAAGAAATGTTATCATCTGCTCAAGCCAAGAGAAAGAAACTTTCGCAAAACCCAGATGATGAGGAGAAGAATGCACTTAAGGAACAATGTCAGAAACTAAGTCAAGCAAACATGCTCATGAAGAATGAAATGCAAGATCTGACTATGAGGTTATCAAAATATATTAAGGACATAAAGAAGAAGGAAGATAATCTTGTTATATCTCTGAAGAACAAATTTGATGAATGTGGCAGATTGACTCATGAGAATAATCTGTTGAGAACTGATTTGGTACACTCCCAAAATAATGAACAAGAACTTGAAAGACAAATAACTACTTTGAGAGATGATCTGACTACTGCAAGTGAGTATAAAGAAAAATTCAAGATTAGTGCTGCACAGTTGGATGACCTATTGAAAAGACAAAGGCAAATTGATGATTCTAGAGGACTTGGATTTGTACAAGGTGAAAGCTTCTGTACTGCAAATGAAGATAAGACAATCGATATGCAAAACTCATTAGACCAGAGGCAACCGACAAGGCAATCTAATGCTTATAAATTCAATGGTATCTATGTTTTGTTTGCAATAAATTTTGGCATATGGCTAAACAATGTAGAAATAAAGCAAATCAAAACTACAATTCTATTCCCGGTCAATGCACAAATTGCAAGACATATGGTCATAGATTAGAAGATTGCAGAATGAATGTTAAATGTCATGCATGTGGAAAGTTTGGACATTTTTCTAATCATTGTAGGTCAAGGAATGACACCGGATATGTCAAAGAAATTCAAAAGAACAATGTTACATGTTATGCATGCAACAAAGTAGGTCACATTGCTAAGTATTGCAGATGCAAGAATCAACCAATCAGCAATTATAAAGATAATGAGAAAGGAAAGAAGAAGGTAGATTAAATACAACAAGATCACACCAAGAGGGGTTAGAAAATCTGAAGAACCAAGTGTAGATGGATCTACACCGGTAACTCCACCGATAGAATAGATCATTCCTGCACCGGCAAGAAATTCCACTGGTAACTGAGGCATAGGCCTTAGGTGTTGGAAAATTCATTGCAAATATTGCTTATTCCCTTGGAGGAGATCGGAAGAGATCTGGAGAGTTGAGTTCATCATTGTTGAAGGTTCACTCGACATAAGACTGTGAAACCGACATCCGGTAGGGTACATCGTGAAGCATTTGTGACAAAGAAAGATTAGGGTTTTATTCCCTGATAAAAGGGGAAAGTGAATTCATTTTTATTCACCCTACATTCAAGCATTCAGAGCGAAGTAAAGGCGATTTTTAGGCAAATTAAGAGCGAGCAAAGGCATTCTGAAAGGATTTCGAGCAATTATTTGAGAAGCACTAAATCTTCCACCGGTGTTCACTTTCAGGTATTCTTAAAAAATGGCATTTGGATCTTTAGCTCCCAATTTCATTGCAAATCCCACCATTGTTAAAGTTAAGGATAGGCTGAGGCCCATATTCAAGGAGGTTCCCTTGATTGCTAAGAAAGAAGACTCCATGGGAGCATTTTCTAAGGTTCTTGAGGACGTGATCTATGTTGAAGATGTGAGGGCATACATTCACTGCACCCTGTAGGATCTAGGCACAAAGGAAATCAAAAGCATGTATCAATCCGTGATACTGGGAAGCTCCAGAACCATCAAGCTGAAATACAAAGCAATTGAGTATCTAGGGTTAATCGATATTCTGTACATACCAGAATTCAAAGATGAGATCATCAGATACGTTCTGAGTAGGGTTCACAATGAGTTCATTTGGTTGGATCGGCCTTACATGATCACCAAGGAGGCTATTCAAGTAGTCACCAGCTTACCCAAAGTCAAACAAGAACTTGGCGAGAAAATTTCCAACACTGAGGTTGAGAAACTCACCGGTGCAACTCCTGATAGCAGATCAATGAGGATCAACACAATTACCGACACTGATGTGAAATTTGCAAGCATGATAATAGGTTATAAGGTAACTCAATCTAATTGATTGAATTCTATTGCTAGTTCTTGCATTCATGCTGCATATTAGACGCTGAGGAATAATGCGAAATATGATTTATGTGAATGGTTGAGGAGTGAATTGATGTCGAACCTTGAAAAGATCAAGGGAGTTAAGAAAGGAACTTTTAGATACAGAAACTTGATTGTTTATTTAATGCTTTACTTCTTGAATGAGCTACCTAGTCTAGGGAAGAAGCGTTGGGCTCATGACATACCAGTAGGTATGCAGATCAAGGAAGCAATCACCGGTCTTGGTACCGGTAGAGATGAGAAACTTTGGGGTTATTTCAAAACATTGCAAGAAAACATGAGGCAGAGGGAGAGGTTATCAAAGAACATTGTGGAGAAGTACTCCACTGATATCTATTTCATGGTGAAGATCGATGAAACCCTCATGGAAGAAGTTGAAACAAGGACCATATGGGTTACTAAACTTGGATATGAGGTGGATGATAACATTCTGGACCTCTATGCAAAAATGTTGCTAGATGCCCCATTGGATGACAAAACAGAGCATTTTGGCACGACAAAAGAGAAGGCCCTTAAAGTCTAAACTGGCTTCAATAGGAAGAGAAGAGAGAAGAAAATAGACAAGATGTCTGCATATATACAAATGTAATTCATAAGATAGACACTCAACTGGGTTTTGGATCCAAATCAACAACAGAACTGGTAGTGGCCAGTACTGCAAAAGTAAAGAAGCCCAAAGCTTACATTTCTACCATCACTTCTGATTTTGACCTTGAGGACAATGAACCTCTAACTTTTAGAAGGGTACAAAGGAAGAAAGTAGATTAGCCACTGGTAGAGCAAAAGAAGGTGGAGCCTAGGAGGAGACTTGTTAGAAAGGCAACTAAACCTACTACACTGCCATCTTTGGCAAGGAAGCCTATACAAAAGTGAAAACCAGTTACATCTACTTCAGAAACCACAAGAAAAAAGAAGAAGAGTGATGATACTGAATCTGGTAAGGCCACAAAGACCTATACTAAATTAATTGATGAAATTACAAAGGATGGAATGATAAAAAATGTATCCATTTATTATGATGATTTAGAGGATGCTGAGCAAAATGAGATTGAAGAGGCAATTTTGTTATACAATATAAGAAAGCCTTAGTAGAAATTTTGAAGGAAATTCCTCTATCACTATACAATAAATTAGATGCTAGAAGACTTGATGCGATAAAGAGGGATAAAGAAATTAAGGAAGTAGAACTTTTAGAAATGTGTGGTGCTATAAACAATGAGGAAATGAAAAGATGCATAGATGTTGCAAACACAACAGTATTTAGTAGCAAACCCCGACAAATAAGCCTAATGATGGGCAGGGTAAATGAGGTAGTAAATGAAACCAAAGATGGATGGACCAAATTCTTCCAGAAGAATCCAGATTTTATTATATCTCGTGAAGAATTTGTTAAGGCAACAACTTCCACCATTCCAGATAAAACAAAAGGGAAAGGTATTTTAAGAAGTTCAACTCCAATTCTGACTAAACCGGCAGTAACTATAGATATACAGACACAACCGACAGTAAAGGAAAGTGTATAGTCTATACTGACACAAACTATTCTTATGGAAGGTAATGTACAAGACACTGTGAATATTGTGGATAATACTCCACTGACAGGAATTGACACTGCACCAAGTGGTGAAGCCACCGGTGCTAAAGAAGATAAGGTAAAGGGAATTGAGTCTACACTGACAATTCATATTGATTCCTTGACAAAGGTTTTGGCAATTGACACATCTCAAGTTGAGAAGAAACAAGTCATTGAGATGAGTCCAACTGAGTTAATGATGATGGCTACTCATAAACTATTAAAGGAGGGATCTGCAGATAAGGGAATAATAGATCAATCAGTTACAGTGTTGCACAAATTAATCCCTGATTGTCAGATTGAGAATGAAGCAAGCCCTTCTGGCAAGCTTAAGGCACTAACAAAGTACATATCTAACAATTTTCAATCACTGCAACAGATATCAGACTGGAAAGCATTATAAAGATTTACTGTGGCTAATAAAGCCGCCTTTGACCAGATCATTAAAACAGAGAAAAAGAAAAGTGAAGCTAAACTCATTCTTATTGAGAATTGTTTGAAACAATGCACAAATATCTATAGGGTTTGTTGTAACATAGAAATTCTTATAACAAATGTAGATAGCAGATCAAAGGAATTACATGATAAGGTAACTAGCATTGCAAATTCTTTTAATGGATTAACCACACTAATAACATCTATTGATGGACAAATTTTGTCCTTAGAGAACCAAATTTTTGCTTTTGAGAAGGAGAGAGATAAAATCATTTGGAGAGCAAGGAGTCTTAGAGGATTGGTGAGTCCCAAATTGGATTCACTGGGTGTACATAAAAGAGAGTGTATGGACATGATTGCTAACCCACACCAATAGAAGTCAAAGAGAAGGAAACACTGATACACTTACCAAGTGGACTAGCATCCATATCTGAAACTTTCAAAATCGGCTGGGATACATACCTACAATTGTTGGATAAGGCTTACCCGGAAATTTTCAAGTTAGTCAAGCTTCGGTAAAACAAACAGTACTTATTCATTCTTTTGTTCTGAATTCTTTCAATTCTTTCACCAATCTTTGGCATTGATGCCAAAGGGGGAGTGTATATATGTGAAAAATATTAGAAAATATCAGACATGAACATATGGGAAGGACATCAGAATATCAGAAGTAGTGTATTTCTCAGGGGGAGCATATTTCAGTTGAACCGACAGGGAATCCATTTTTCACATCAGTGTTTCCATCAATGCCAAAGGGGGAGATTGTTGGAAATTGACACTCATCAGATTCATTTTGTTGTCATTGATGGAAACAAGATCAGATGGAAGTCATATACCAGCATTAGTAGACATTTACTGGTAGAAACCGACATTGGAGTATCCAAGATTATATTGACACCAGCACCGACATCAAGTACTTCAAGGAAGCCGACATCAAGGAAGTTTTATTTAGAAAATCATTTTGCAATTATTGTGGAGGCCGACATTAAACATCTTTTGTAATGTATTGTAAGTCGACATAAGGCATATTGTTTGTAATGGGTATATAGGTCAGTCTGCTAGGTTATTTTGAAGAGTGTGTGACATAAGAGAATATAGAAGAACTATATAATGCGAAGTATATGCATGTAGATAATTTGTATACAAATTTTATATCATGAAATGATTTGTATATAGTTTTGAGAGCACTCTTGGAGGAGAAGAGATACCAGTAGTAGTGTTCAGGTTTATGAACCGGTACAAAGAAGAGCTAGAACTAGAACTCTATTTGGCATAGCAGATGCATTTCTGAGTTCATTTTCAATGTTTTACTTCAGTAGTAGCTTGTAGTCAGTGAGACTCTTTAGTGATGAGCAGTGTGCCTTCCCACATGTGCAAGCCCCCATTATATGTAATATCCTTTCACATGGCTAGTGAACTGATATTGTGGGTCACAAATCCCACCATGGTTTTTTTCTTTCAGGTTTTCTAGGTATAATTTATGTGTGTTATGGTTTTCATTTATGTGGATGGTTTATTTGCTTCAAGTTATATGTTTATTTGTTTACCGGTTTATACGTGTATGGTATAAAAGGATAAAATCTTATCTTACCGACAGAACACTGATTCACCTCCCCCCCCTCTCAGTGTTCTTGGATCCCAACATCTTCCACACTATAAACAACAATGATACTTGATTGTTTGGACAATAAGGTCTCAGTGGATTATTGATATGCAATTTCCTGATCGAGTCCTTAGATAAATTGGTGAAGTCTAAGGTATTCCACAAGATATAGACTATTTTTCTCAACACGACAAGGGAGGTGATTGTAGATGCGGAGGGAAAAGATCGAGGGAGGGGGAGAGGGAGAGGTAGGAGAGGGAGAGGATATGGTGATGGAGGCGATCAAGGATGGACTAGGGGAGATGATGGTGGATAGGCTACATGAGGAGATGGTGGAGATAGGAAGGATACCTTAGTGATCAGGCGACAACCAACAATAAGTGGAGGGGAGGAGGGGGAGACTAAGGATAGTAGCTCTTCAAATGATACATCTTTGGATTCTTCTATCTCTAATGGTTCTAGTTGTAGTGATAAGGTCAATGACGATGATCAATATGAGGCCATCATGTAACCATGCTTGATATACACGTGGTCAATGTTGAGCTACATGATGTATAGGTGGGTGATAATGTCACTCAAATACCAAATGCGAGCGGTTAGGGCTCAGATTCAGGCCTTACAAGGACATATTGTAGAGCTGGATCTATATCTTGGTACAACAATGAGACATAAGGTTGAGGATAGTCCATCCTTTATGGAGGAGAAAGATGAGCTGAGCCAGGAGAAAGATGCTCTTATTGCTAGGTGAGACATTATTATTATAGAGAGAGACTATCTACAAGTGGAGAGGTATGATGTCGTAGTTAGAGAACAATAGGTCACCAATTCTTACCAAAGATATATTGTAGGGGGAATAGATCTAGGTGTGAGGGCTATGTCTAATCACCTACATGAGTTAAGTCTTGAGGTATCATACTAGTGTCAATTGTATGAGATTGCAGTACCCACATAGCAGAGGACACTGAGTTATAGGGCCTTTCAGACATAGAGTCATTCATGGAGCTGGATACAATCTAGAGCCACAACTAGTAGTAGGGGTGCTATGGGACTACCACGTGGGTCACAACCACCTTTAGGACATCCCAAGGTAGGCACTTTTCCTAGGGGACATACTAGGGTGCTAGATGTTGAGGGCAGAGGGAGAACTGGTTGATTCTCTTCTATGACAAACACTTGTATATTTTGATTGAGCTTGTGGACCTTATTATTTTTCATAGACATGATGACATTGTACTTTGACATTATTTTTGAGCTATATATGATATTCAGTTTTGGAGATGATGTTATATGATGTGTATGATGTTTCCTATATGCATGGTGGTTCCTTTTATGATGTTTATTATGCAATGAATGACTTATGATATCTATGTGATGTTTTATGCGTTTTACATGCTTTATGATGGTTGTATATACACTTATGATGTATATGCTTGTGCTTCTATATGATACACAACTTATTGGGTGTTATAATGGATTCAAATTATTATATGTGATGATTCACATGATGGATATTATGTACTAACATGATTCTATATGCAAGGTGACATGTCATTTTATTGCTTTTGTATCTATATGTGATGATGTTATGGAGCATGAAAATGGCACCAAGTAACTAAGACCTAATCCCACTCTCATGTACACACAATGGAATATGAAAGAGCCTAGGGAGATATCTCACTTTGACTACTTGTAGGGAAGAGAGAGTCAAGGAATATCTCTTAGGGTTTCTATTCCTTTGTTGTAATGGAGAGTAGATATGAAAAAGATGATGACACAATCAACTATGCTAGGAGATGAGAAATGAAGCACACATAAACTGAAAAATGTAGATTTTGTCTAAACTGAAACTGAGATATCGAAAGCGGGAAAGAAAAATAGACTCAGAGGTCCACCTGTTGCTAAAATCTGAGGTAGATTGGGCATGACCAGGGCACTGAGTGCCTTGGTCCTTATGCTAATAGGAAGCTAAAACTCTGGATCTGGGGGTCTGAGGTGCAGATTTGGCACAAAAAGTTGCAAAACCTTGGGGACCAAGGTGCCACGCTCTAGTCCTATCCTAGGGCACCATGCCCTGGTCTCTGTGATCTGAGATCAAATTTTTACACTGAGATTGTATCTATGTCTTTTGTTGGTCCCGAAAATCGTGCATCCACTGAATTCCTGTATCTGCAATTGCAACTTGAAAAAGGCTGTCTAAGTGGCTATATAAGGTTTTTCCTTAGAAAAAACCCTTGTTTTTGTGGTTTCTACCTCCACAAATAGCCGATAATGTACGTAAAATGTGTGTGCAAGAATCTTGTGTGTATGCAAGATCCTAAATGAGAGTGATAAAGAATATATTCTACCCTATGCTTTGGAGAGAAAACCCTAAATGCTTGTAAATGTAAATGCAAATGCAAATGCTTCAAATCATAAATGAACTAAGAGATCTAAAGCATGAATGTAAATCTAAAAATGAAGCTCATGCAAAGACGTGAAAATAACATGAAACCATACCAAACCCTAAGGGAGAGGTACAAGCCAATCAACAATTGGTGATCTCCTATTATTCTTCAATGTCTTCAAAGCTCCTAATGGATATTGAAAATCCATGATGTAGACTTGATGAATGCTTGATTTTCTGTTGTAGACTTCAAGTTTCACTTCACAAGAGGCTCCTTCAATCGCTAGATCTTAGATCCTTCAAATGAGGAAATGAAGGCTTTATGTAGGAGACCCTAACATTGTTTTGAGTCATAGGCTGACCTAGAAATAATATTTCCTGCTAATCTCTTGGATTTGAATATTAAAATACTGCCAAAACATGCTCTCAAAATTTGGGGAGAAAAAGTTAGTACCAGGGAGATAACTACTTGGTCCGAACACACGGTCTTACCAACTTTTCGCCAAATTTTTGGGGAAGCAAGATATTGTGATTTTAGAGAAAATTCCAAGAGTATATGAGAATTTGTGACATTTAGATATGCAAAATCGGGCCTTGAATGTTGAAATAGGACACAATTAGGGTATTTGATGAAATGATTTATTGGGAGAATAAAATAAAAGGGGCACACTTAATGTAAAAGGGCCCAATTTTATGATGTGTAGAGAGATGAAAGAAGGCCTTAAATTAAATTAAATTAATTAATTAAATGCTTAAGGAGGAAATTAAATGCAAGATGCAAACACACTAAGGCGGGTGCTAACATAAGCGTGGAATTGTACCACCCAGTTAAGGGTGTACAATTTATGATGCTACAGATGCAATGTAATGTAGATGACATGCTATGATATATTATGACATGCTTATAGTCTAACATGTATGTGGATATAGGATGGACTTAATTTTGCGTGCTAGAGTAGCATGTCAAAGTGACTATGTGTATTGATGGAAGAATAGTTAGCAAGCAGAACGAACCGGTAAAATTGAGGAATGATTAGAGAATATATTTTATCAATGAATAGAATAGTGGATGTAAGGAAATGAAACTATCACAAATTCATGTGCTTCTTAAGTAGCATGACAATTTCATCATCAAGCCTTATTATGTATCAATGAAGGTTTTTACACCAAGGTATGAAAGACCAAGGTGTAGGTGCTTTCCCATTGCATTAGCAAACATATAGCAAACAAGGAGTATATTCATCTATTCTAGGGTTGCTGTACTAAGGATCGAGGTATGTGCAACAATCACAAGAATATTTATCCTTGACAAATCGATTAAAGATAAGACTATCTTGACTAGTGACTCAGCAACCATACTAATCTTTGCCAATATTGATTGCTTGATGTGATGATGATAATGATGATGTCTGGTTCCAGAGATTTAATACCCCATATAAAGATCAATCCATATATTTTTGACTATACCCTTCCCTATATAAGACAAGTTAATGAATGATAGATAGCCATTGATAGATTGATTGATAAGACATGTTATTGGTTTGATTATAGACTCGATTGATTGTTCACTTGTTGTTGCTTGATTTGATTGACATTCTTGACTTGTGTCTCTGCATATATGTTTGTTGTTGCAAGGGATAGTTTATTGCTTTATATTTTTTTTATTATTAGATTTTTATGTCTTTTTTTTTAACACATTTTATACATTTTAGGGTTTCTTCAAGACTT
This sequence comes from Cryptomeria japonica, assembly GCF_030272615.1. Lineage (NCBI taxonomy): Eukaryota > Viridiplantae > Streptophyta > Pinopsida > Cupressales > Cupressaceae > Cryptomeria > Cryptomeria japonica. The sequence continues at coordinate 411,040,892 of NC_081408.1, read as the reverse complement.
TATTTGATTTTTATGATTTTTTCAGGACCTGGATTTTTTTTTTTTGATTTTTTACTTATTTTTTTGTTTTTTTGGGGGATTTTTTCAGGACTCTATTTGATTTTCTTTTGGATTTTTTCAGGACTCTATTTGATTTTTTTGGGACTCTATTTGTTCTATTTTTTAAAAAGAATTTTAGGATTTTTAGGATTTTTTAACTTTTTAAATTAGGGTTTTGCCTCCAATCAAGACTAGGACCATGTAGCATGGAAATGTGGATTGAGATTGACTTAGTATGAAAAGTAGACTCAAAAATTGATGACCAATGAACCTTAGGACATGAGAGGTTTGTTCTTAGGTTTTATTATGGAGAGTTGGATGAACACAACAGATGGAGTAACGATTGACCAGATAAAATAATAATAGATGGTAGAGTTGCGACCTCCAACACGTAATGCCATTTTTCCAGGTTTTCACGATGGTACTTACCCAAAGCACATGTTTGCCAAGTTTTCACTATAGGGAGGATAATTTTTTCTTATTTTTTGGCATTTTTTTAATTTTTTTTTTTTTGTGATTACAGAAGACACCTGCTTACTATGTTTTCATCAATGTAACTATTTTTTGTATTTTTATTATTTTTTTGTTCTTTTTTATATTTTTTAGTTTTTGTTTACTTTCATTTTCACTAGCATTCTCTGAGCCTCAAGTGTAATACTTCTCTAGGTGCATGTTGTTGACAGGATCAGATAGCAGTTCACCTTTTGTGGGAGACATCTGATAAGCACCATTTGCATAGACCCCTGTGATGACATATGGCCCCAACCAGTTTGGCTCAAATTTTCTTGGCCTTTCTCTTTCTACTAGATTACTCTATTTTTTTTCAAAACCAAGTCTCTTATCTCAAAGAAGCATACTATGACCCTCTTATTATAGTTCCTCTCGAGATGATTCTGATGTGCTTGAAGATGATTGAGGGAATTATGAAGTTTCTCATCAAGCAACTCTAGCTCATTCAACCTTGCAACCCGATATTCTTCATCTGGCATGAGATTTTGTAATGAAATTCTGAGTGATAGTAACTTCAACTCGATGGGGAGCATGGATTCAAATCCATACATAAGGGAAAATGGTGTGGCACTTGTGGGAGTGTAGACATAAGTTAAATAGGCCTAAAGGATGGGATTGAGATGAAGATTTTAGTCATGCCTAGTGTTGTTAACAAATTTCTTGAGGATTTTAATGATGGTTTTATTAGTTGCCTTAGCTTGGCTATTACTTTGTAGGTAGTATGGCGTGACAAAGTGGTGTTGAATATGGAATTGCTCGTAGAGTTCACAAACATCTTGATTTTTGAAAGGATGACCACTATTTGTGACAATGGATTAGGGTACTCCATGCCAACATAAAGTGCAATTGAATATGAACTTGGCTATTTATTTATCGGTTATGTAGGTAAGTGGAATTTTTTCCACCCACTTAGTGAATTATTTGGTGGCAATGAGTATGAAATTGTGTCTATTTGAGGATGTCGGGTTAATCTTCCTCACGAGATTGAGTCCCCACTAGGAAAAAGGACCATGTAGATGTGATTAGTTGTATATCCTGTGCTGGTACATGTATAAGATCTTCATGCATCTAACATTATCGTCATCTCTGAACAAACTTGTAAGCATCCTTTTCCATAATTTGACAATAGTACCCAATTCACTTGAGCTTTTTAACCAAAGTGGGACCACTAGAGTGAGCCCCACAAATACCATCATGTACATCTTGTAATGTCTTTTGTGCTTCTACTAAATCGAGACATTGGAGGAGAGTATCATCAATTTTTTTTGATATAGGGTTTCAACAATGATGATGTAACGGGTGGCTTGTCATATAAGGGTTTTGCATTGGTTGCAGGACAAGTCAGGGGAAAGGTATTGGTCATGGATATAGGAATATATGTCTTTATACAAGATGAATTGGGACCGGAAATTTCACATGCATTCCAGGGACCATGAGCTACTCTACCAAGAACTTAAAGTGTGTCACAATATTTAGAATATCAAGTCAATATCCCACCATAGCCATTGCATTAGCTGCCTTATTCTGGATTTTAAGGATTTTCTCAAAGACAATATGGTCAAAGTATTGAACAACTAGAATACTAAGAGAAAGGTTATAAATATTCCCCAAATCTTGAAATAATCTTATTATTACTTTATAGATATACTTCAACTAAACAATAATGAATGATTAACAAAACAAAGATGTCATCCACATCCACATACACAAGAGAACACCAAATTTTTGCATGGAAACTCGTTAGGAAAAAAACTACTGAGAGGGTTAACTCTCAATATAATATAACGACATAGAATATTACAAGTTCTCACTGCAAGGCTTGGGGGAGTTGGCATCAAAGATTTGGGGGTACAAAACATGGCTCTGGGGGCGAAGTTAGTCTGGAAAATGTACTCAGAACCTGATCTTAAATGGGTAAGGATCCTCAAAGCAAAATATCTTACTAACTCCAACCCTGATAGTATACTGAGGACGGAAATACTACCCAAGGGATCCAAAGTCTAGAATTTTATGCTTGAATGTAGAGAGGTGATAAGTAATTATCTAACATGGGATATTGCGGAAGGATCTAAGGCACTGTTCTGGGAAGACTCTTGGGGGGGCTATATAGCCTTAGACAAAATAGGTATAAGCGAAGATGTTATAGAACATTGCAAATCAATTAGGGGTAGGTTTGTTAAGGATTATATTAAGCTAATCTCCAATGATCCCGCTTTGGGTTGGGAGTGGAAACCCCTTGATGAGATGAACTTGACAAATGCAGACAAGGAAATCCTCTGGAATAATTTGAGGCATAGGCATTTATCATTACATAGTGGGAAAGACAGGATAATATGGGCGGGTAGTTCATCGGGCATTTATAAAGCCAAAGAAGGATATTCACTTTTAAAACTCAGACGAGCTATAACCAATCCTAATATTCCGATTAGCCTATGCTGGAATAACATTGGTCTCCCCAAAGCAGGAATCTTCTCATGGGCAGCTTTCCAAAAAAGGATTCTTACCACAGATTAGTTCTCAAAATTAGGATTCTCAGGACCATTGAGATGCCCTCTATGCGAATCAGAGGAAGAAAATGCGGATCATCTGCTTCTCGAATGTAGTTTCAGCCAAAGATGTTGGGACTGGCTTTGCTCAAGCCTAGGTTGGCAGACACCGAGACCTAGGGACATTTCAGAATGGCTGCTTAGTTGGCAGCCTCCTCACACAAAGGATATATATCACTTAGTGTGGACAATAGCCTCGACAATCCTCTTATGGGAAATATGGAAGGAGAGAAACAGGCGAATCTTTAAAGAATCAAAATTGAGGGTAGAATCCCTTCTAAATAAGATCGAGGTAACGATTGTGGAAAAAGTTAATAATAGACTAAGACATACACAGGTAAAGTCTATTAATTTAACCAGATGGGATGAGGTACTTCATTCTAAATGGATGGGTTTGCTAATTCCCTCGTTTATTGGGTTTGGAGGTAGACAGGCTGAGATAGATAGGAAGCTAACAAAATGGGAACCCCCCCGAAAGGGCTGGGCTAAGCTAAACTTTGATGGTGCTTCCCGTGGGAACCCTGGTGTAGCAGGTATAGGGTGTGCTATTCACCAAGATAACGGAGTATTAATAGCTAGCATTAATAAACCCATAGGTGAGGCTACAAACAACATGGCTGAGTTTACAGCGTTGAGGGAGGGATTGATTATAGCTAAATCACTCAAGATTAAAAATCTGGAAATTGAAGGTGATTCGACCTTAACTATAAATGCAGTCAGGACTAGAGAAGTGTCAAACTGGAAACTGAAAGCAGAATTAAAAAGAATCCTGGATTTGATCAAATACTTTGAGGAAACTTCAGTTAAACATATTTATAGGGAAGGTAATACTATAGCAGACAAGTTAGCCAATTTAGGGGCGGATGGCAATTCGTATGTCTATAGGAAGGGAATTCCCTCGGATTAATTAAGGGGGATGGCCATGTCACTCCTCCATCTTATTCCTCTCCAAGCCCCTCATTTATAAGTTCTAGGAGGTGCGGTCACTGTTTCCTTATATCAGCATTTTGGTATATTAAGCTTCAGATATATATATATATATATATACATATATATATATATATATATATACATATATATATATATATACATATATATATATACATATATATATATATACATATATATATATATACATATATATATATATATATACTCACACACACACATATATATATATATATGTATATACATATATATAATCACATATGTATTTATCTTCGGGTATTTAAGGATTGATTCATGATATATAATGTATTCATATATATATAAATATATACATATATATATTCATATATATAAATATATGTATATATATATATTCATATATATATATATATACTCATATATATACATATGTGTGTGTGGGTGGGTGTAAATAGAAACATACACAATTACACACACATATATACATATATATATATATATATACAGAAACAATATATATATGTATATATATATATTTATATCTATCCGTATTTGAACATTCATATATTTGTTTGTATATTTCACTCATCTCCTATCCCTAGACATCCAATTCTGTGTGTGGGTGTAATAGGGATGTTTCAGGCGAGAAGAGAGGAGATTGGAAGTAGCCTGGTATTCCTTCTCTAGCTCATGCAGGTCTCCCCTCCAAAGCGTGTAGACTGGGTCAAGTCTTACCTGGACAGCGAGGGAATTGACATCAACGAGGAATCTATTATGCCTTCCAATGACAATTAGGGACTGACAGGTTATGTGTCTCCGTGCTAAGATTACTGGTTTTTTGAAATTTGGTACTGAAGACCCTTATTCTATGTATCGGATAGTGTTGGTTATCATTATAACATAGGATATAAGCCTTTTGTTAAATACGAGACATATATCTTTGGTTACAGCAACGTTGGTTATATGGTAGAAGTGGTTTTTATGGAATGCCATAGTGTTTGACATCTCCGAGGGTTTTTGAGGTGCCCTTTCTTTACAGTATGTGGTTTATTCGGGTTCTTACAAACATCTGAGGTATGGGTTGCATGTTTTTTTAGTTGTATTGTGGAGGGAAGAAGAGGATATGTTCAGGCTTAGATATGTACACAGATGTATAGAAGGAACTATATATGATATGCATCTGGATAGGCTCTTTGCTCTTTTGTTATTTCATTCCTTTGTCCATACATATATAATTTTGTGTGCATCTGTATATATTCATGACAATTCTGTCCGACTCAATGATAGATTATCTCGCATATAGGCATATCAATATACATACATATGCATATGAAAATATTTATGTTTTGGTGAATTAGAGGTCTGCAGAGTTAGAAGTAATTAAGGAACTGACAGAAATTGATCCTTTTCATTAGTGTAGGCAGAATTGTAGCCTGGATAATCTCTTAAATTGAAACCCAAAAGGTCAAGATGGTTTCAAGCTAAGGGATATCCAGGCTATAATCCTCTTACATAAGATAGAAAAGATGTTAATATTCATTGAATGATTGTTGCAAGTTATTATGTTTACTATGCTTCTAACAGTCTGGCAGAGTAAGATACAATAAGGTTTTGCAGATTCGGGATACAGGACAAAAGATAAAGCTCGAAGTATAAGAGGATTGACCAAAATTGAGAGGATGGATCCAACCGGGAAAAGATTTGCAAGAATCTATGTATAGAAAGAAACTAAAATGTCTAAAAAAGGCAGCCTCCATCCTCAGAAGAGGAATTGTAAAAATTACAGTTGTTTATGATATCTGATCCCATAAGGGATCTGGGCTAGACCGGAGGTTTTCTTATCTCCATTCTTTCCTACCGGTACCCACACTGAATGGAGATGTAATATTTTTATAAAAGAAATAAATTATGGCTTCGGCCTTTTATCGATCAAAAAAAAAAAAAAAGTTCTCACTGCAAGGCTCATTGCCAAAAATGAAAGCTCGCTACCAAGAGGGCTTACTACCCAAAAGAGAATAAACAAAAATGAACTCCTAGAGTTTCATATTACATATACATGAAATATAACTCCAATTAAGCTCAGTAGACAAACTTCTTACACTTCATTTTCTCTTCAACTATTTGCTTCAATCACATATAATCACTATGTTGCACTTCTATCTTTATTTCTTTGAGTTCCTCTATATCTTCCAATATCTCTTCTTACTTACATTCATACATCATCAAAGGAATGCATCTCATATATATACTGATTCATATCTCAAGTCGGCCATACATGCCTTACAAAGAAAATACCTTAAATGCTAATACAATATGCTTCATATGCTCCATTTACATAGGTTGGCCAAGGATATAACAAAAATTAATCCCAACTAGGATACACACATTATCTATAATATTTAACCATGTCCCAAAACTGCAAGGTCAAAATCACTCAATTAGAGAAATACGAATGCCAAAAAATTAACTATTCTGTTATGTAGGAACAAAGCAACTAACATGTTGAATTTTTGAACCATGTATCTCACCTTCCAAAGATTAAAAATATGTACAATTTGGAATATAGGTACATCTAATATACATAAGTATACTACCCAAACCACAAATCCATATCTGCAACTACGAAGCAACACAAAGCAAAACTTGATGAACAAAATCACCAAAATACTAGAGCAACAATATAACAAGTAAATAGAAATATGTTGACATGAATGACAACCGGTAGCCAACATAACATTCTAAATCATCAATGATAAAACTCCAACAATCTCCCCCTTTTTAATTGATGGCAACATGTATATAAAAAGGAAACTGTTGTGTAAGATATTCTACCGTTTCTCCTTCTAGCTGCTTATACTTCAAAAATTTCAAAAATTTCACCTTCTACAATCTTTGCCTCTTAGCCAAACATCTCATCTTCTCATTCTCTCACCCTTTGCCATCAAGGACAAAGGGTAACAAAAAGATACCTATACACATCTTCAACAAAAAAAGTCTCAGTTACCTTTTTTGTGAAAAAATCTCCTTGTATTTCTCTTTGAGTTTTGGAAGAAAAGAGTTCCAAGGACTGATAGCCGATGTCAATACAGTGCATTGACAATTGCACTTCAGAAGTAGGTCAATGGCACTGATGAAATCATCCGAGACAAGCAAGTTTAACTCTTCCTTCTCTGCATCTTCCAACAAACGATTATAATGATCCATTCTAGTTTCAACAATCTCTTTAACAATCTAAAACTTTCTACAAAAGTCATATATCTATCTCAACACTAAGGATAATTCCAATTGTAAATAGTTAATCTTATTCCCTAATTCACTATCCTTATCATTAAAAATATTAAAAGACTCAACTAAACTGTTCATCTTAGACTCAAGAGATCCGATCTTCGCTTTGGGATTTGTTGTGGCAACAAAATACCTGATACAATGCTTGTAAACACTAGAAATTGTACCCAGATACTTCCTCATATCCTTTATGCACTCAGTAAACTTCTTCTATGCAACACCACACTTTCTACTTATGGCTCTTTGCACTTCATCTTCAAGATCTAGTTTTCCTTTTTAGAGGCTTTAAGAGCTAATTACTCACTCAGTTGTTCAAACATTTCTTTCGGGACCAAATTCTCAATTGAAACAAGAACTATATCATTCCAAAGCAAATTAATAGTAAAGGCTTATTCAATCCTATCATGGTCATATGACGGTTGCAATAACCATGCATCTCCAATTTTCTTAATCCATTAGGTTCCTCAAGCACCTTCAATACTTTAACAACCTCAAAAGGATCTTCATTAGGAGAACCAAAGGGTTTCTTCTACATTACTACTACAATTATCTCCTTCTACTTCACATTAACTTCAACAGTATGAACATCATCAATACTAATGATTTCAACCTTCTCTTTTCTATCTGACTTCCTTTTCTTAAGAACCGGATAAGGGATCTTCGTTAATTTTTTGCTTCTTTTCTTGCTAGAGGAGGATCCTTCCGGAGCCACCTATTTAGTAACACCTGAACCAACAATTTATTCATAAGTCCCAAACTTATCTTCAACGAGATCTACCTAAAGCCTAAGAAGTTCATTTGCATACATTGCACATTCTTCATCACTGATTTCATATACAAAACCTGATAACTGGACCTTCCAGGGTAACACAACTTCCATAAAATAATTATCAGAATCTACCAAGAAAGTAATAGTTGAACATGGAGGAAATGAAATGAACCTGAGATCTTATGGATTAAGATTTGGGTCTTTCCTATTGGAGATTTTTGTAAGAGTGCTGCAAATATGTGCTTGAGAGATATCCGAGAGATATGTTGTCATTGATGTCAACATATTTCTCTGTCTATGACAATGATGCAGTTCAGTTCAGTGAGTTGGTTTGTTTAGCATGTTGATGATCAGAGTTTGCGGATTAAAGGGTTTGTAGAGGATTGTGTATAGTTCATACAATGCAATTTTTAGAGGTCTGCATGCAGATTTGAGTGCGTTATGGGTATCTATGTTGTGGCTAGTTTTTCAGTTGTTTAGTGGTGACAGAGTGTTAGTATTTTGATCTCCGGATTTGGAGATATTTTTGGGATGTTGATGTGTATCCTCAACTCAAGTGGTTTGTGGTTTGGAGCTTCGCAAGTTATTTTTCTAGGTTGACAGTCATTGCAGTTAGTGTTCTTGAAGTTTGGTATAATGTTGATATGATTCTAGTAATTTGTGTTGATGTAGATGTTGTGGTGGTAATTCATGATGCTTGTGGATGTTTCTGGATCGTGTGCCTTTTTTGTTGGTGGTCCACATTGATCATTGATCTCATGATTGATGATTTTCTTCGGTGTAATAGTGTTCTTCATGTTTTTGGCCGACCAGATGCTTGTAGCGTGTTGCGAATGATCAATGCATAATTATTGGAGGTGTTTCACATTCAAGGCATGTGATATGGATCCGTGCTATTTCTTTGCCGACATTGCTTGGTCTGCATATGATATTGTAGCGTGTGGTTATATTTTTGTAATTAGGTGTTGAGTGTTGAGCCAACCTTGATGATCTTCACAAGGTTGATGTCATGTATAAATAAATGTAATATCTTTGTGATTGAGTGTGCTGTGGATGAGAGAGTGATGTGTGTGAGCGAATAATGTATACATCTTTTAGAAGTAGAGAAGAAGTGTGAAGAAGAAGATTGAGAGTTGTTCTGTGTTTAACAAAAACTATAACCAGACATTAAGGAGATGCTATTTTCCAGTTCATGGTCTTCCAGATGTGATCCAAATCTGTTTGTAAGACAGTGAGTCTTTCTTGGGTTGTAGCCCTTTCTGTTTTTGAGTAGCGAGCTCTAGGTAGTGTGCTTGAATGCATGTGCATTCCTATAATATTTCTAATACTTCTAACAGAGTATCATCTTATTGTGTGTGTTTTCCCACCGTGGTTTTCCACGTCAATTTTTTTGGTGTTATGTGTGTTTATGATGTGTTGTTGATTCATGCTTTCATGGTTAATTATCTGATCTGAGAATAAGTTTAAGGTGTGTAAGTTTTTCTGCCAACTGATTCACGCCTCCCTCTCAGTTGTCTGCCCTATTTCCATCAATTGGTATCAAATCAGGTTCCTCCTAAGAACCTTAACCACTTGAGGTGATCTGAGATGGTAACTTACAAGAAGGACAATCCAAAATTTGATGGTACTAACTACTCTATTTGGAAGAGCCACATGGAGTGTCATTTGAGATGCATTGGCGAATCTTACTGGACTATTACAAAGAACAAGTTTACTATTCCTACAAATGGACCTTCAACTCTGGATGAGATAAAGGAAGCCCAATGAAATATTAGGGGTTGAGTGCCTTGATTGATTATGAGATGACAAATGTTATGGAATTGTAGACTGCTCATGAGATTTGGAAGAAGTTGGAAACTTTGTATGAAGGAGACAGTTATGTGAAGATTGCTAAGTTGTAGAGCCTAAAAAGAAAGTATAAGATGTTAAGGATGGGTGAAGATGATCACTTCTTTTATGTAGAAGGTGAATGAACTAGTATGCAATATCAGATGTGCTGGTGGAAAGTTGGAAGAATCAGAGATAGTTGCTAAAGTGCTCAGATCCTTACCTGCATCCTACAAACACAAAGTTGCTACTATTGAGGAGATCTGAACCATGATTGATGTAACCAGAGATGTGTTGATTGGTAAGCTATTAGCCTTTGAGTTGAGTGAGTTTGGTGATTCCCTTCCTAAGGTAGAATTTGCATTCAAAGCCACTATTTTTGGAAAGGATAAGCAGAGATATGATCCAGGAGAAATTTCTTCAAGATGTGTGTCCAGATAAGAGAAGGAGAGGAAATAAATGGAAGAAGAAGAGAGAGAGCTTGAAGCGCTGATTGCTAAAAGGTTACCCAAAGGAGCTGATAAGTATGAAGGAAAATTGCCTCTTAAAAGTTTTTCTTGCAATAAGATAGGTCATTTTTCCTCAAGGTGTCCGGAAAGAGTTCTTGGAAAAAATTTCAAGCCTAAATTTTGAAGAGATGTTATTGTGCTGTTGAGGAAGGTGTGTCAGATAATGAATCTGATAAGAGAAATATAGGTGATAATGAATGGGTTTTTATTTCTATCAAGGTAGATGATCCAATGCCTGCTGATTCTACTAGCTACATGAATGTGGAAAGATCCTTGGCTGCACAGATTGAAGAGAAAGATGAATGGATGATTGACAACAGATGCTCTCATCATATGACAAGTGATAAGACTAAGTTTGTGATCTTGGAGAAGTATAAAGGAAGAGTTGTAAAGTTTGGAGATGATAAAACTGGTATAAGTTGTGGTAGAGGTTCTATTTATCTTGATGGTAAGCACAATACTAATGATGTCTTGTATGTAGAAGGCCTAAAGCATAATATTTTGAGTGTTAGACAGATGGTTGACAAGGGATATGATCTTCAATTCAAGAATGAAATATGTAGAATCTTGGGTAGCTCCGGAATAGAGATTGCATCAGGTACAAAGACTAAAGCTAATATCTTTCACTTGAATAGTGTCGATAAAAGATGTTTGATTGCTCAAGTTGATGAAAGTTGGTTGTGGCATAGAAGGATGTGTTGTTTGAATTTTGATAACATTGTTAAGATAAGTTCTACTCAGGCTGTGAGAGATCTTCCTAAGTTGATGAAACTTGCTAACCCTATGTGTAAAAAATGTCAGTTAGGGAAACATACCAGAATTTCTTTCAAGAGTAAGAATCATGTTTCAAATGGATTATTGGATCTTGTGCATATTTATTTGTGTGAACCTTCTAGAGTTAGAAGCTTGCAAGGAGACAAATATTTCATGTTGCTGATTGATGATTATTCAAGGATGATGTGGGTTACTTTCTTAAGGGAGAAGTCTGAAGCTTTAGAGAAATTCAAGATTTTTAAATGTATGGTTTAGACTAAGACAGGTTTAAAGCTGAAGTGTCTAAAATCCGACAGAGGTGGTGAATTCATTTCCGGTGAATTTAATGCATTTTGTGAAGAACATGGGATAAGAAGACAGTTGTCTGCTTTGAGAACCCCTCAACAAAATGGAGTTGTGGAAAAGAAGAATAGAACCATTCAAGAATCTGCTAGAACAATGATGTTGCGAGGAAATGTTCCACATGTTTATTAGAGAGAAGCTATTAGTACTACTGTTTAAACTCTTAACCGAGTGCATATCAAAGGTGATACCGGTAAGATTCCTTATGAATTATGGTTTGGGCATGCTCCTACTATTAAATATCTCAAAATTTTTGGAAGTAAATATTATATGAAAAGGGATGAAGACCTAGGGAAATTTGATGCTAGATGTGATGAAGGAATATTTCTTGATTATTCTACTAAAAGAAAGGCCTACCAGTGTTATAATAAGAGAGTGAGAAAGATAGTTGAGAGTGAAAATGTCAGGGTTGATGAAAGAAATGAGAGATAGTACATATCTTGTGGATATGATTTAGATGACCAGAATGATAGTGCAAACAGAGGGAAGCAACCTTAGATCCAAAATCAAGTTCAGATCATTCCGGTGAATCCAGTGAATCAAGGAGAAGGGACTAGTGCGAGTGCAGATGAAAGAACACAAGAGTCTGAAATTCAAGAAAATCTGAAATCTCCCATGTATGTAAGATTGAATCATTCTTAAAATTAGATTATAGGAGATAGAAATAAAGGTGTTCAAACTAGAAGAAGAATTGTAGAAGATCAAGCTGAATATTGTTTGAATCTAAGGTTGGACCTAAAGATGTAAATGAAGTATGTAAAGATGAACATTGGGTAAAAGCAATGGAAGAAAAATTGATGTAGCTTGAAAAGAACAATACATGGATTCTTGTTCCTAGACCTAAGGATAAAAATGTAATTGGAACCAAATGGGTCTTCTTGAACAAATTGAATGAACAAGGTGAAGTTGTTAGGAAAAAAGCTAGACTTGTTTGCAAAGGATATTCTCAAATGGAAGGAATTGATTTTGAAGAGACTTTTGCTCTGGTGGCAAGGATTGAAGCTCTTAGATTATTTATTACTTATGCTTCTTATAAGAATTTCAATGTCTATTAGATGGATGTCAAGTCAACATTCTTAAAGGGTGAACTGGAAGAAGAGGTTTACATAGAGAAACCAAATGGATTCAAATTGTCTGATCAAGAAGATATGGTGTGTCGGTTGAAGAAAGCATTGTATGGATTGAAGCAAGCGCCAAGAGCATGGTATGCCAGATTGGATACGTATTTGTTAAAACTTGGATTTAACAAAGGTACTGCTAATAGTAATTTGTACTTCAAGTTGATCATGATAACATTATGATTGTTGAAGTTTTTGTTGATGCTATTATTTTTGGAGGAAATGATAGTTTGTGTAAAGAGTTTGCTAATGAAATGCATAATGAATTTGAGATGTCTATGATTGGAGAAATGAAATTCTTTCTGGGATTGCAAATTATATAGTCGGAAAGAGGAATCTTTATATCTTAGTCCAAGTATGTGAAAGAGTTGTTGAAGAAGTTTGGTTTAGAAGATACAAAGCCAATTGGAACTCCTATGGTGATCGGATGTAAGTTGACCAAGGATGATGATTCCCTGAAAGAAAATCATACCAGAGACAGATCTATGATTGGTGGATTACTTTATTTGACCCAGACCAGATCGAATATCATGAATGTCATGAATGTCATTTGTCTTATTGCTAGATTTCAAGCTGATCCTAAGGAATCTCATGTTGTAGCCGTTAAAAGAATCTTTAGATATTTGAAAGGAACTGTTGATTTTGGTTTATGGTATCCTAAAGATGATGATTTTACTTTGAGTGCTTTTACTAATGTTGATGGGTTAGTGCAGGATCAAGGGGGGCCAAAAAGTGGCAATGTGAAAAAAATAGCATTCCTCACTCGCCTAAAAACGCGAAAATCCGTGTTGACTTTTTCTTTGGCCTGGGTGTCAGTACACCTTGGCCTGGTAATTACCTATGCAAATCGGATATCTGATTTTTATTTGTAATTTTAATTTTAAAAATATATTATATGTTACATATTATATAATATATAATATATATAATGTAATAATATATTATTACATTATATATATTATATAATACGTATTATATAATATATTATTATATTATATTATAATAATATATTATATAATACAATATTATATTATAATATAATAATATATTATATAATACAATATTATATTATATTATATTATATATTATATAATATAATATAATATTATATTATATATTATATAATATTATATTATATATTATATATATAATATAATACAATACGTATTATATAATATAATAATATATTATATAATATATTATTACATTATATATATTATATATTACGTATTATATAATATATTATTATATTATAATATAATAATATATTATATAATAAAATATTATATTATATTATATATAATATTATATTATATATTATATAATATAATATATATATATTTTAATCATTAAGTGTTATCATTTATGGGGACAACTCCCTATATTGCTTGAAATTATAGAAATTACATTGAGTTTAGATATTATAGACCCACTAGTTCATATGCATCTAACCCTCTACATATATATCCTCAACTTTGCATAATAGAAACATAAAGTTTTCATCCCTACTTTAGCCAATTGTACCCCACAAAAAATCCTACACACCCCCGGGATTACACCTGTCCCCCAATGGCTTGATAGATTACAACGGAAAACTCACCAATACCAATTGCTTTGTGGGTGGAGTTCTCCGGAAGCCACTAGTCATCTGACTCAGTAACCCTTCGAAATGGTTCCAAGTTTCCATTGAAGACTACACATCTATAGATCTCCCATGCCTCTTCCCCAAACGTCTTTAGTCTCGCCCGCTCTTCCCTCCAAACTTCTCTGCGGGCCATTTCTCGAATATCCTCACTGTTCACTGGATCCTCCTCTCCATCATCACTATCCTCATCAGCTCCCCCTTCCTCATTGCCATCTCCATCGCTCTCACCATCATCCTTTAATAAGTCTTCAATATGCTCACTCTGACATCTTCCTCTATGCCCAGAATGGCTTCTGCGACCATGTCTACGATATATGGTTTTATGAAGCATGCTAATAGTTCGACCACACGCTCCTTCATTTCTATGATATCCACCAGTGGCAAGAGGACGACTTCCAACACCAAAGCATCACACCAGTGTCTGTCTGTATTTAGTGTAATGCCAACTAACCCCTTAACAGAGTCGTAAACATACTCTTCAGTGCAGAACAAATTTCTCAACTGCGCATTCAATGTATTTTCACAGTTTACACAACTAATCCTTCCAAAATAAGCCATGGCCAAAGATCAATCTTGCAGTACTCCCCAAAGAACCCTCACACATACCTACTATGCCAAAGCCCTTCAAATTTGCCTTAAAAAGTTGTATTCTGAGGTGTCAATCAAGTGTATTGTCTAAATCCTGTTGAAATCTTTCTCTCTGCAAACATATCTTTTTCGGATTGTTACGTTTTCTAGACATGCAGAACAACTCGGGATCCATGTGACCCAAGCATCAATTACCTTATGCTAAGTTTGTAATTCACCAAAGTTTATCATTTTCGGTACCCAAGCTATCCTTTCCTCAACAACTGTTCACAGTCGGCTGACTCATGTAGAAAGATTTTTTCAAAATTGACCAACCTCAAACACTATGTGCAATCGTGGCATAACTAAAACCATAATGCCTATCCTCGATGCACCCTGATTGTCTCAGGCAAAATCTTTGTTAACCGATTCTAGTTCTTGGAATCCCTTCTTTATCTGCAGCAAGGACTGAGAGCAGTCCGTCCGGTACCTCCTCCACCTTAGACATCTGTTTTGGACCATCACAGTCGAGTCCTCTATTTGCCAGCCAGTCCACCGCCGAGTTGCCCTCTCGGTATATGTGCTTAAAGGTGAACCTGTTTAGGCTGTCACATAATGTTTGGACTTTGGGACGACACGCCTCCAGTTTCCAATTTTCAAATTTCTGTTTGGTTATCCCATTCAGAATAATTTGCAAGTCTCCCTCTACTTCTATGTCACGAAATCCTCGGTCCACACACCATTCCAACCCAGCTAATAGCCCTGCAAGTTCTGCCAAATTGTTTGTATTGATTCCTAATGGGCCAAAATTTGCCCCAACAAAATTGCCTAGTTCGTCCCTTATAATGGCACCATAGCCTGATTTTCTAGGATTTCCTCGACTAGCTCCATCGAAGTTAACCTTTAAGTTTCCAGCTAATGGTGGAAACCAAACTATGCTATCTCTGTTCTGCTTCTTGTCCATTAGCTTGTAACCACTATTCTTCGTCAAATTCCACAACCTTTCCATTTCTTTGTCCCAAGAGGAATAAGTGCAATACTTCCTTCCCACTACTTTCACATTGATGACTTCTTCGATGGCTCCTTCAATTTTTGGGATTAGAATATCATAAGACAGAGCTTCCTCATTGAAGACTCTTCGATTTCTCTCCTTCCATTTATGCCAAACAAGCAAAGTCTGACTCACCACCCACAAAATGCTCCATTTTGATTTCTTAGTGCTGGAAGGCCATGCCAATAAGAAACTTTTTAGTGTTTGACTTCTCACCGATTCAAACTGCAATTTGCCCAATAGCCAATCCCAAACTTTTTTCGAGTACGGGCACCATATAATATAATATAATATTGTATTATATTATATATTATAATATAATATAATATAATATTATATAATATAATATAATATTATATATTATAATATAATATAATATAATATAATATAATATAATATAATATTATATTATATTATATTATAATAATATATTATATTATAATAATATATTATATTATAATATAATACAATACGTATTATATAATATATTATTATATTATATTATATTATATTATAATATAATATAATATAATATTATATTATATTATAATATAATATTATATTATATTATAATATAATATTATATTATATTATAATATAATATTATATTATATTATATTATAATATAATATTATATTATATAATACAATATTATAATATATAATATAATATTGTATTATATTATAATATATAATCTAATACAATATTATATTATATTATAATATATAATATAATACAATAATAATATATTATATAATACGTATTATATATTATATTATATTATATAATATTGTATTATATTATATATTATAATATATATAATATAATACAATACATATTATATAATATAATAATATATTATTATATTATATATGTTATTTAAAAATAATTTAAGTATAGATATCGGATATCCGATTTTCTGAGACTTTTATATTTCGACAGTGACAGTCCCCTGAGTCATTTTTAAGTCACGGGCCGCGCGAATTCATCAATATCCGATATCCGCTCCATTCGATATCCGGTGTTTTGACAAAAAATTGCTAAAAAACAGATTTAGAGGTAAGAATTTTATCATTTTGAATCATTTTCGTTCATTTTTTATATTTTTTGTTAATGTTTATTTGATTTTTCATTGAAAATATGGTTTTTTTTCATGAAAACTAGGTTTTTTAAAATCAAATACCTAATTGTTTAAATTTGTGAACTAAATTTAATTGTTTACATTCAATTAGGTTAAAAATGGGGGATAACAATGAAAACACTGACCAACCACAACTGCAACAACCAAACCCTCATTTGCCAAACCCCCCCTCAATTCAAGATTTGATTGCACAAAATTTGAATGAATTGAGGGGGATTGCAGAAGTATATCGTAGGATCCCTTGTCTAAACACATTGTTTGATCCTCTCGCGTCGATCATAAAAAGTATGGAAACCATGACTGAGGAGCACGATGCCGCCCTTTTGTGGCGAGATTCTATGAAGAAAAAATATGCAGATGGCTTGTCGTATAAGGATATCAAGGATCTTGAGATATCCAAAGCCGAAATCGCCTCATTGTTTGTCAATCCCCGTATTGGTCAGCCCGTAGATCCCAAAAAAACAAAACTTTCTATCAAATGGTGCACAAATGATGGGATTGTGAAATTTTTTTGGGATCATTAGTGGATGGTTTTCGACAAACCACCCAACAACAATCTTGATATCCCCTTCTATTTCATAAAAAAATTGTATGCTGAGTTTGTTTTACACAAACATGTGAACTACTTTGACATCCAACCTTTCCAGGGTGTAGGTTTAGGTATGCCCCAAAATAGACTTGGGGCAGTCAGAGTAGTCTAGGGCCCATATGTCCCCCCTCCTCCTGTTGATCCCCCACCTGCAGTTCATCATCCTAATATCATTTGGCGGCTTCACGGACCAGATAAGCTATTCACTCTTTGAGTAGCCTTTTGGTTTCTCAAGCTGCATCAGTAGCTCAGCCTACTCTTGATGGTAGCGGTGCATCCGGTGCCGATGACACGTCATCCTTGGCCCCACACATATGTGTGCCCCATAGTTGTGTCATGTGTGGGCATGTATGCTTGGGTCCAGTTGGACAACCCGTTGATCCTCCTGTGGATAGTGCAGATTATGAGGTGCATGAGATGCATGATGCACCAGATGTTATTACACAGACTGGAGGATACCCTGGGGAGTCCTCACATGCTAGAGGCGAGGAGGCACCATCATCGTACATTGATGATGTATTGGTAAGATTTGTGTTTTCACAGTTCATGTTATATTTTAATTAAATATTTATAAATTAGATAATATTAAGTACTAATTTTTATTTACATGGTCTATTTAACAGTTGATGACCGAGGATGAGTTGAGACAGATTCAGAAGGGCACCTTGTCGGCCATTTCATTTGGCCTTGATAGCTTGACGGTACATATATTATTGCACCTAGTCGTTTGTATTTTATTGTACATACATGCTCATCATTTATATTGGTATTAATTAGATTATGTAGTAACTTGCATGTATATCTTATTTTACTCTTGTAGGGCACAAGCAGCACGAGTGCGGGGTAGTGTGATTTAGGATTTAGTAGTGCAGTTGGAGACAAGGGAAAGGTAATTGAATGCAAATATGATTGAATGAATTGTTTAAATAACTTAAAGTGATTATACATGTCTAGACATAGATTGATAGTTTCATATACTTGTTGTGTATATATACAGAGAATTCTTGACTTCACATCCTTGATGACTACACCCAGTATACCTGAAGACGAAGAAGAGATGCCTCGAGTAGATGTGTGTTTATTTTATTTTTTGATTAGTAGATAGAATTTGTTATTATCAGTGACAATTATATGCTAACTTGTATCAATGTCATGTTTCTGAACATATGTAGGTTGTGTATGAAAATATTCAAAAAATACCTCCTCTACCGAAGACATACATCAAGAGTCTTGCAAAGATGAAGAGAAAATGTGGAGATGGGGTAAACATGAATAGTTCAATTATAGTTCATTTTTATGTTAACTTTTCGAATGTGAATTATATAATATAACTAATATTAATTGTGGTTTGTTTTTCTTGTGCAGGATCCTTCAGAGCCGAGCAGTGCGGCAAAGAGGATCGATTTTGATGATCCATCAGCAACTTAGGATGTTATAGATAGTTTTGGGATGCTTACATGTCTAGTTGGCATGTATATTTTGTATATGGACATACATTCACGTATTTAGACATACATTTTGTTTCAGTTGGCGTTTATGCCATATTTGTGTATGGACATACATTTGTAATCATTTGACATTTTTATATATACAGAAGTTGATATTCGATCATATAAATTGTTTCTCATCTGTGCGTGGTGTTATCATGGAAATATTCAATCTTCATTCCAATAATTAACAATGGTTAATAATGGCTATTTAATGAACAATACAATTCATTTCATTTCATTGTAAGTGTTGTTTTTATAATGAACAATATAATTCATTTAATGAACAATACAATTCATTTAATCAACAATACAATACAATTCATTCAATGAACAATACAATTCATTTAATGAAAAATACCCTACGGATGCTCCTATTTTTCCCCCCCACTCGATCGAACGCTCGGGGTCATACCCTACCGGCGTCGTCCCTTGAGCGCCCTAAGAGCTCAAAATTGTCAAACTTTGACGGGCTCTAACTCGAAATCCGTTGAACCCGCGAACGATCTGTTTGAACCTACGGGGCCACAAGAGGGGTCCCTACAAAAGCCTATCTCAGTTTTTCAAGCTGCCCTACGGTTTTATTAGGGCAGCAATTTTTCGGTTGGCGAAAAAATCGTCAGTCTCACTCAATGCAATGTTGTCGCGTGGCTGATTCTCGTTCTGCTCATCGCGATGACAAACCATCGGCTCTGACATGTCTAGTTAGACATTATTACCCTACACATGCTCCTATTTTTCCCCCCCACTCGATCGAACGCTCGGGGTCATACCCTACCGGCGTCATCCCTTGAGTGCCCTAAGTGCTCAAAATTGTCAAACTTTGACAGGCCCTAACTTGGAATCTGTGGCACCTGCGAATGATCTGTTTGAACCTACGGGGCCATGAGAGGGGTCCCTACAAAAGCCTATCTCTGTTTTCAATTTGCCTTATGGTTTTATTAGGGCAGCAATTTTTTGGTTGGCGAAAAAATCACTAGTCTCACTCAATGGAATGTTGTCGCATGGCCGATTTCTCGTTCTGCTTGTCGCGATGACAAACCGTGAGCTCCAACATGTCCAGTTAGGCATTATTACCATATGCATGCTCCTATTTTCCCCCCCCACTCGATCGAACGCTCGAGGTCATACCCTATCGACGTCGTCCCTTGAGCTCCCTAAGTGCTCAAAATTGTCAAACTTTGATGGGCCCTAACTCAGAATCTATGGCACCTGTGAACGATCCATTTGAACCTATGGGGCCACGAGAGGGGTCCCTACAAAAGAATATCTCGGTTTTTCAAGTTGCCCTACGGTTTTATTAGGGCAGTGATTTTTCGGTTGGCAAAAAAATCGTCAGTCTCACTCAATGGAATATTGTCGTGTGGCCAATTTCTCGTTCTTCTCATCGTGATGACGAACCATCAGCTCCGACATGTCCAGTTAGGCATTATTACCCTACGCATGCTCCTATTTTTCCCCCCTACTTGATCGAACGCTCGGGGTCATACCCTATCGGCGTCGTCCCTTGAGCACCCTAAGTGCTCAAAATTATCAAACTTTGACGGGCCCTAACTCAGAATCCGTGGCACCTGCGAACGATCCATTTGAACCTACAGGGCCATGAGAGGGGTCCCTACAAAATACTATCTCAATTTTTCAAGTTACCCTACAGTTTTATTAGGGCAACAATTTTTCGGTTGGCAAAAAAATCGTCAGTCTCACTCAATGGAATGTTGTCGCGTGGCCGATTTCTCGTTCTACTCGTCGCGATGACGAACCATCGGCTCTGACATGTCCAGTTAGGAATTATTACCCTACGTATGCTCCTATTTTTCCCCCCTACTCGATCGAACACTTGGGGTCATACCCTACCAGTGTCGTCCCTTGAGCGGCCTAAGTGCTCAAAATTGTCAAACTTTGATGGGCCCTAACTCAGAATCTGTGGCACCTAGGAATGATCTGTTTGAACCTACGGGGCCATGAGAGGGGTCCCTACAAATGCCTATCTCGGTTTTTCAAGTTGCCCTACGATTTTATTAGGGCAGCAATTTTTTGGTTGGCAAAAAAATCGTCAGTCTCACTTAATGGAATGTTGTCGCGTGGTTGATTTCTCGTTCTGCTCATCGTGATGATGAACCGTGAGCTCTGACATGTCCAGTTAGGCATTATTTCCCTACGCATGCTCCTATTTTTGCCCCCCCACTCGATCGAACGCTCGGGGTCATACCCTACCGACGTCGTCCCTTGAGCGCCCTAAGTCCTCAAAATTGTCAAACTTTGACGGGCCCTAACTTGGAATCCGTGGCACCTGCAAGTGATTCGTTTGAACCTACGAGGCCACAAGAGGGGTCCCTACAAAAGCCTATCTCTATTTTTCAAGTTTCCCTACGGTTTTATTAGGGCAGCAATTTTTCAGTTGGCAAAAAAATCGTCAGTCTCACTCAATGGAATGTTGTCGTGTGGCCGATTTCTCGTTCTGCTCATCATGATGATGAACCGTCAGCTTTGACATGTCTAGTTAGGCATTATTTCCCTATGCATGCTCCTATTTTCACCCCCCACTCGATCGAACGCTCAGGGTCATACGCTACCGACGTCGTCCCTTGAGCGCCCTAAGTGCTCAAAATTGTCAAACTTTGACGGGCCCTAACTTGGAATCCGTGGCACTTGTGAACGATCTGTTTGAACCTATGAGGCCACAAGAGGGGCCCCTACAAAAGCCTATCTCAAATTTTCAAGTTTCCCTACGGTTTTATTAGGGCAGCAATTTTTCGGTTGGCAAAAAAATTGTCAGTCTCACTCAATGGAATGTTGTTGCGTGGCCGATTTCTCGTTCTGCTCGTCGCGATGATGAACCATCAGCTCCGACATGTCTAGTTAGGCATTATTTCCCTATGCATGCTCCTATTTTGCTCCCCCACTCGATCGAACGCTCGGGGTCATACCCTACTGGCGTCATCCCTTGAGCGCTAAAATTATATATAAACAAGCATTACACTATAGACACATAATGATCATGAATATTTCCATGTATTGTATACACATAATTACCATTACTCTTGCATGTGACATCCATGAAGGGATATGCAAACATGATTTTTTTTTCATGGACATTGTATATCATCAATATTTCCAAGCATTACACTGTAGACACCAAGAGAGGGTCTTGTCAACGACGAATGATCTAGCATGAACCTGTATATCATCAAAAACCATAACGTGATGTACTATTGTATATCATCAATAAAGACCTGCATGAGCATAAAGGTTTTGCGATAATTATATCATCAAAAATTGTCAGATAGTGTTCTCTAATAACAAAAATTGTAAAGCTCATCAAATGCATGATAATAAGCCATGTTGCAAAAATACGTCCCTTTCAATTATATCGTGTACCTGCTATGTGCATGCAAAAACCATGTTGCCAAAAAAAATGTTCATCAATAGACCTGCATTTTCAACACATCCTTAATATACACGTAACAAACTTGATCATTAAGGTTTAATGATCATTGTTTGAAATGAAATGCATGATAAAAAAAATAAGGCACCATTAAAGACCTACACAAGTGTGTCTGAAGGGTCATCTCTTTGTTTAAGAGTATCTAGTATTGCTTCATGATCAGCAGTAGTCACTGTCCATAGCTCTTTGGTTTTCAGTTTTGCTTGATGCTTCAACAACTTGACATTTGTAGCTATAATAAGGTGTGAATACATTATAATGGTTTTGTGTCTCTCATAGTCTTCAAATGAAGGTATGCCATTCTTTCTAATCATGTATGTTCGCAACCAAGTTCCCACAACAACAACTGAACTTGTAGGATATGTGAACCCGTCATCATTTGTCACTGGTTGTGTTAGCTTTTGTTTTCCCTGTACACATCATGCCAACCAATATTATGATCTCTCTTCATTCCCTTGCGGTGCAACAACTGCAAAAACATGTCCTGGTTGTACAAGATTTGATAGACGATCATACTCAAGTGAACTTTCCATGTCATCGTTTGACAAGGATATTGTTTGAGATAAAGGAGTTAGATAGTGGGGAACCCACGTATCAACCCACTCACTTGACTTGCACTGATCCCAATCACACCGAACACAACTTTGACAAAAACAAGCCAACGCTCGTGTCCAAATGGTCCATGTACTTGCATCTGAGCTGAGAAATGAATGCATTTTTGAAGAATCTTTAATTGTTTGACAATCCAATCTATCTCCCACTGTTCCCTCCTCAACCAACCAAAAGAATCTGCTCACTGCTGAATCAAGAGTACCTCCATGTGACAATGCTGAACTACACCAATCAACAATAGAACGTGCATCGAAGAAATTTGCACTTGAAATCCTCAATTGCTCCTTAACTAGAGCTCTCTTCAAACATGCACCTGCTCCATCATGCTCTCCCTTCCCATGCCCTGCCTCAGAAAAACACCAAATATGAGGTTTACACCTCTCCACATGCATTCTACTTAACCAATAAAACATACGGGCATTCTTGAATTGACCTGTACAGTTAGCTGACCATATTATATGTCTGTCAATTGCAATATCTTTCTCATGCAAGAACTCAAAAAAATTCTCGAAAGAATGTTGCACATACTCGGAGGAGTGTGATCTATCATCACTCATATAAAAATGATACTCCCTGATTATCTTCTTGTCCTCTTTTGTACTATCAGGAGCATGTCTATATGTAATGTGAACAAAAATAGAAATCTGGACTGTATCGTAGTACTGAGACTATACCTCATTCTGTGGTTGAAATGTATAGTTCTCTGCAAAATCAACCACCGATACAATAGTGCCAATCGGGAAAGAGTTCTTACACATCCTAAACTGTTGATCCAACCACTGAGACCTATGGGTGTGCCTTGCATACTTGTAGAAAAGATTTTATTTAAAATCCAAAATAAAATCAGCAATACTCACTTCTGTTGTGACTAATTCGCATCTAGGACCTTCACCTCCACTCTTCAAAGTATATTTCACTGTATCTTTTTTTCTCAACAAAATTATTTCCAAACTTGTGTTCCCTGCCCTCATAAAAACATGAAACAAACTTTGACAACCCACTGCATTCTGAGCACTTCTCATTCAAACAATCATTTCTATAGAAATAGCAGCCATCATCTCTAGGGCATAAAAATAGATCTTGCAAGTCTCTTGATGTTCTCGAAAATAGCATTGCACCACACTCCTGCAACATCTCATTAGTATGCATCGTAGAACGAATATGACATAAAAGTTCATGGTACATTGAAAACTCCACATGGTACTTGCAACAACAGGTATTGTGAATCTTAAGAGGAAAACAAAAAAATGGTTTCAAAGATTCAAAGGCCCTTTGTGATATTTGCAAAGTTGGATGTAATTCACAAAAAATTTTGTACAACATTGTTTGGCTTGATTCCAAGAAATGTTTGGGATGCGGTGTGCGGTCTCGGTTGCCGATTCTTAATTTCAAAACGTCCTTTACATTGGGTGACACTCTAGAATTAGAGTGCCAAAATTGTTGAATCTCTTCCTTCACATTGTTAGTCAACTTTCTATCAACAGGTGGAAGCCTCCCACCAAATGCCCATGTATCTTGTTGAAGTGGATCATCAAGTCTTTGTCTTCGTGCAATTGCTCTATCCAAAGTTTTATGATTTATGTTAAAATCAACACAAGTGTGTCTCTTTTGACGAGCCTTCCTCAATTGATGGCTTACTAAGGAGGTTGTAATCACTCTTCGAGTGGCTCTCTTATCTCTTTCTTTGGTATTCTTTCCAATAGAATTGAGAGTGTCAAATAGATTTTTTGCAATAATAGAATTTCTCTCCATCTTCTTGTTCATACGAATCTTCAATTTGTTTAGCAATGGTCTCATCTTTATCATCTTTAGCAATTGAACAAAGAGTTGGCATTGCTCGGTCAATGTCTTATTGCTAAAATTTTGGTTGAAAAGTTGTGTAGCCCACAACCGAATGGTTCTTGTTGACCTCTTGCCTTCAAGATTCGCAATAATGTTCTCATCGATTTCAAATAACCATTTTGGGGTTCTTGAAGGTCTTGGATTTGGAATTTGTCTTTCATCCATGATAGGGTCTTCATTTCTAAAGTAATTAGGTGTTACATATGGTTCACTTGGTTGAGAAATTCCACCTTCAACGTTAAAAGTTTTCCACATTTTCACCTCTTATGTCAAAATTTTCCACATGTTGAGCATTTTCATTATCACTTTCAACATTTTCAAAATTTTCAATATTTTCACTTTCAAAATCTACATTTTCATTTTCAATAACTTGTGGCACATTTTCAAATTCAATTTCCTCTTCAGTTGAAGTAACATTAGCAATATTTAACATACCTTGTCTTCTCCTCCTATGACATTCTCTATCTCTTTCTCTATACACTTCAATTTGGTCATTTGAAAGTTTTCTTTTGCATTTAGACTTTCGACGACTACTACTCCCCATTTCCCTCCACACATGCTCCTTCATGATTGACAATGTGAGTTTTCACTTTAAGAATCTCCCAAAAGCACAAATTTGTCTCTAGCTGTCTGAAAACCCATGATCCTCGACAAAAAACAGAATATGCAGACTGTGGGCCGTTGGAATCTACAGAATGTCCCACAAACCCTTTTTTTCTCGGTTTTTTGTACAAAAATTGGATATCGGATAAAATCAAATATCAGATTTTATCCGATATCCGATTTTAGTACAAAAATTTGTGGTCCCCCAAAAAATTCCCGTTGCCGCCATTTATTTAGTAAACTGCCACATTGCAGAAATCCGATATCCAATTAAATCGGATATCGGATTTTATTAGTCATATTTTAGAGAGAGAGAGAGAAGGAGAGAGAGAGAGAGAGAGAGAGAGAGAGAGAGAGAGAGAGAGAGAGAGAGAGAGAGAGAGAGGTCATATGGTGTCATTAGGGGTCATATGGTGTCTTGGGACACCATAGGACCCCTTAAGACACCAAATCATGTCGTTAGGGGTCATATGGTGTCCTAAGGGGTCATATGGTGTCCTAAGAGGTCATATGGTGTCCTAAGAGGTCATATGACCCCTATGGACCCCATATGACCCCTATGGACACCATATGACCCCTAATGACACCATATTGGGTCGCTTTGGGTCATATTGTGTCCTAAGGGGTCATATTGTGTCCTAAAGGATCCTATGGTGTCCCAAGACACCATATGACCCCTATGGACACCATATGACCCTTAACGACACCACAGGACCCCTTAAGACACCTAATCATGTCGTTAGGGGTCATATTGTGTCTTACGGGGTCGTAGGACACAATATGACCCCTAACGACATGATTTGGTGTCTTAAGGGGTCCTATGGTGTCGTTAGGGGCCATAGGGTGTCCATAGGGGTCATATGGTGTCCCATGAACCCTTATGACCTCTTAGGACACCAAATGACCCCTAATGACACCATATTGGGTCGCTTTGGGTCATATTGTGTCCTAAGGGGTCATATTGTGCCCTAAGGGGTCCTATGGTGTCCCAAGACACCATATGACCCCTAACGACACCCTATGACCCCTAACGACGCCATAGGACCCCTTAAGACACCAAATCATGTCGTTAGGGGTCATATTGTGTCCTACGACCCTGTAAGACACAATATGACCCCTAACAACATGATTTGGTGTCTTAAGGGGTCCTATGGTGTCGTTAGGGGTCATAGGGTGTCCATAGGGGTCATATGGTCTCTTGGGACACCATAGGACGTCTTAGGACACCGCATTGTGTCGTATAGGGGTCATATGGGGTTGTTAGGGGTCATATGGTGTCCATAGGGGTCATATGGTGTCTTGGGACACCATAGGACCCCTTAGGACACCATATTGTGTCCTATAGCAGTCATATGGGGTTGTTAGGGGTCATATTGTGTCTTGGGACACCATAGGACCCCTTAGGACATCATATTGTGTCCTATAGGGGTCATATGGGGTCGTTAGGGGTCATTAGGGGTCATATGGTGTCCTAAGAGGTCATAAGAGTCCATGGGACACCATATGACCCCTATGGACACCCTATCACCCCTAACGACACCATAGGACCCCTTAAGACACCAAATCATGTTGTTAGGGGTCATATTGTGTCCTATGACCCTGTAAGACACAATATGACCCCTAACGACATGATTTGGTGTCTTAAGGGGTCCTATGGTGTTGTTAGGGGTCATATGGTGTCTTAGGACACCATAGGACCCCTTAGGACACAATATGATCCCTTAGGACACAATATGACCCAGAGCGACCCAATATGGTGTCATTAGGGGTCATATGGTGTACTAAGAGGTCATAAGGGTCCATGGGACACCATATGACCCCTGTGGACACCCTATGACCCCTAACGACACCGTAGGACCCCTTAAGAAACCAAATCATGTCGTTATGGGTCATATTGTGTCCCGTACACAATATGACCCGTAACGACATGATTTGGTGTCCTAAGGGGTCCTATGGTGTCATTAGCGGTCATAGGGTGTCCATAGGGGTCATATGATGTCTTCGGACACCATGGGACCCCTTAGGACACAATATGACCCAAAGCGACCCAATATGGTGTCATTAGGGGTCATATGGTGTCCTAAGAGGTCATATGGGTTCATGGGACACCATATGACCCCTATAGACACCCTATGACTCCTAACAACACCATAGGACCCCTTAAGACACCAAATCATGTCGTTAGGGGTCATATTGTGTCCTACGACCCTGTAAGACACAATATGATCCCTAACGACATGATTTGGTGTCTTAAGGGGTCCTATGGTGTCGTTAGGGGTCATATGGTGTCCATAGGGGCCATATGGTGTCTTGGGACACCATAGGACCCCTTAGGACACAATATGACCCAAAGCGACCCAATATGGTGTCATTAGGGGTCATATGGTGTCCTAAGAGGTCATAAGGGTTCATGGGACACCATATGACCCCTATGGACACCCTATGACCCCTAACGACACCATAGGACCCCTTAAGACACCAAATCATGTCATTAGGGGTCATATTGTGTCCTACAACCCCGTAAGATACAATATGACCCCTAACGACATGATTTGGTGTCTTAAGGGGTCCTATGGTGTTGTTAGGGGTCATATGGTGTCCATAGGGGTCATATGGTGTCTTGGGACACCATAGGACCCCTTAGGACACAATATGACCCCTTAGGACACAATATGACCCAAAGCGACCCAATATGGTGTCATTAGAGGTCATATGGTGGCCTAAGAGGCCATATGGGTTTATGGGACACCATATGACCCCTATGGACACCCTATGACCCCTAACAACACCATAGGACCCCTTAAGACACCAAATGATGTCTTTAGGGGTCATATTGTGTCCTACGACCCTGTAAGACACAACATGACCCCTAACGACAT
This sequence comes from Cryptomeria japonica, assembly GCF_030272615.1. Classification (NCBI taxonomy): domain Eukaryota; kingdom Viridiplantae; phylum Streptophyta; class Pinopsida; order Cupressales; family Cupressaceae; genus Cryptomeria; species Cryptomeria japonica. Next base: position 411,012,385 of record NC_081408.1, on the reverse strand, counting down.
GATTTGGTGTCTTAAGGGGTCCTATGGTGTCGTTAGGGGTCATATGGTGTCCATAGGGCTCATATGGTGTCTTGGGACACCATAGGACCCCTTAGGACACAATATGACCCCTTGGGACACAATATGACCCAAAGCGACCCAATATGGTGTCATTAGGGGTCATATGGTGTCCTAAGAGGTCATAAGGGTTCATGGGACACTATATGACCCCTATGGACACCCTATGACCCCTAACGATGCCATAGGACCCCTTAAGACACCAAATCATGTCGTTAGGAGTCATTTTGTGTCCTACGACCCCGTAAGACACAATATGACCCCTAACGACATGATTTGATGTCTTAAGGGGTCTTATGGTGTCGTTAGGGGTCATATGGTGTCTTGGAACACCATAGGACCCCTTAGGACACAATATGACCCCTTTTCCCTACAATATGACCCAAAGCGACCCAATATGGTGTTATTAGGGGTTATATGGTGTCCTAAGAGGTCATAAGGGTTCATGGGACACCATATCACTCCTATGGACACCCTATGACCCCTAACGACACCATAGGACCCCTAACGACATGATTTGGTGTCTTAATGGGTTCTATGGTGTCATTAGGTGTCATATGGTGTCCATAGGGGTCATATGCTATCTTGGGACACCATAGTACCCCTTAGGACACAATATGACCCAAAGCAACCCAATATGGTGTCATTAGGGGTCATATGGTGTCCTAAGAGGTCATAAGGGTTCATGGGACACAATATGACCCCTGTGGACACCCTATGACCCCTAACGACACCATAAGACCCCTTAAGACACCAAAGCATGTCGTTAGGGTTCATATTGTGTCCTATGACCCCGTAAGACACAATATGACCCCTAACGACATGATTTGGTGTTTTAAGGGGTCCTATGGTGTCGTTAGGGGTCATATGGTGTCTATAGGGGTCATATGGTGTCTTGGGACACCATAGGACCCCTTAGGACACAATATGACCCAAAGCGACCCAATATGGTGTCATTAGGGGTCATATGGTGTCCTAAGAGGTCATAAGGGTTCATGGGACACCATATGACCCCTAATGACATGATTTGGTGTTTTAAGGGGTCCTATGGTGTCCCAAGACACCATATGACTGCTAACGACACCATAGGACCCCTTAAGACACCAAATTGTGTCGTTAGGGGTCATATTCTCTCTCTCTCTCTCTCTCTCTCCTCCTCCTCTCTCTCTCTCTCTCTCTCTCTCCCTCCCTCCCTCTCTCCCTCTCCTTCTCTTTCTCTCTCTCTAAAATATGACTAATAAAATCCGATATCCGATTTAATCGGATATCAGATTTCTGCCATGTGGCAGTTTACCAAATAAATGGCGGCAATGGGAAATTTTTTGGGGACCACAAATTTTTGTACTAAAATCAGATATCGGATAAAATCCGATATCCGATTTTATCTGATATCCGATTTTTGTAGTCAAATTTTCAAATTTCAAATTTTGGCTCGGGAATGCTTTGGTATTTGGCTTGGAAGTGACAAGCCTAGAAAGTCAACTGAAAAAACGTGTATTCCTTGATTTTCCAGACTTTACACTAGTGGCTGACGACTTTTTTTGTAACCAAAATTGATAAAATGAAAAGGGTTTTTTAAGGACGTTCTCAACTTTCCAACAATATAAGGCTTGTCTTATTTCGACTTTAATAAATAATTATTATTTATTTTCTAATTGAATTCCGACAATAGTCCTGATTGATATACTGATTGAAAAACACTCATAACTTTCAAACGATATAACATTTTTTGAAACTGAAACATGCGTCACATCCTATACTTTGTCTACTATAGGGAAAAATTAAAAAAAAATTAAATTTCTTAAGGTTTTGACCAAGTTAAGGTGGTCAGATGTAGGAGTTTCTGAATTTCTGAAAAGCTGTAGTAAAAAATTCATAAATAATTATTTAATTTATAAAGAATTAAAAAAAAATATGTGTCACATCCGGACATGAGTCTAATACTTATATTATAAATATTATAAAAAAATATTAAGATTTGATTGTGATTAGGGTGGTCAGACATACATCTACTTCTTATTTTTTTCCTAAAATTTTAGTACTAGTGCATTGAAATTTGAAATTTTCATCAAATAGGATTTTGTGTTTCCAAAAAACAACTAGTAGCTTAGAAACTACATTCGATTTTCTATATATTCTCTTCTTACATATTTTAAAAATAATGCTCACAACTTATTCAAATTTTCATGTCAAGCTGCATAACTCTGATTTTCTAAAATTTCATTGCCACTTAAGGACCTGTTTTGGCACACCATGATTCTGCACATACCCTGATTGGGTAGGATATGTGGATGACTAGAAGAGTACTAGTGGCAATGCATTTTTCTTGGTAAAAAGGTTGGTTTCTTGGAGGAGCAAAAACAAAACTCTATTTCTCTATCTACTACAGAGGCATAATATATTGTTGCTGCTACCAATTGTACTCAGGTGGTATGAATGAAGCAGATGTTGAAAGAATATTAGAGTAGTGTATGATGAGCCTATTGCTATCTACTGTGACACTTCAAGTGCAATTAACATTTCTAAGAATCTAGTGTTGCATTCCAAGACTAAGCATATATCAATCAAGTTTCAGTTTTTGAGAGACAAGGTAAATGAGAAAGGAGTCAGATTGGAGTATGAACCTACAAAGGAACATATTGCAGACATTTTCACGAAGCCTTTGCCTAAAGATACTTAAGAATATCTCAAAGAGAAGTTAGGGGTGATTTCCCCTCTCGATCAAGACTAAGATGCATTGGTATGCATCAGTCTGATGCATTTCACAATCATATCTTGTGATCCAGATTGATGAGTAGAGGCTGCTACTAAGGGGGAGTATTCAATGAGTCAGTTTTGTGGTGCAAATATGTGCCTTTGCCATTGATGTCAAAGGGGGAGAGATTCATGTGAAAAACTATGTTGGGAGTGAGTCATGTAAGTGGGAGAGAGTAATATGCGAGAGTTGTTGATTTCTTTGATATTGATTTTTTTCACATTATATGTTGCCATCAATACCGAAGGGGGAGATTCTTGGAGATTTCTATAAGAGTGCTGCACACATGTGCTTGAGAGATATCTGAGAGATGTGTTGTCATTGATGTCAACATATTTCTCTATCTGTGATAATGATGCAGTGAAGTTCAGTGAGTTGGTTTGTTCAACATGTTGATAATCAGAGTTTGGGGATTAGAGGATTTGTAGAGGATTGTGTATAGTTGATTCAGTGCAATTTTCAAAGGTCCGCATGAAGACTTGAGTGAGTTATGGGTATCTGTGTTGTGGCTGGTTTTTTCAGTTGTTCAATGGTGATAGAGTGTTAGTATTTTTATCTGCATTGCTCCGCATTATAATATCTTGATCTACAAATTTGGAGATATGTTTGGGATGTTGATGTGTATCCTCAATTCAAGTGGTTCATGGTTCTGGAGCTCCACAAGTTATTTTTCCAGGTTGATAGTCATTGCACTTAGTGTTCTTGAAGTTCAGTATAATGTTGATATGATTCTAGTAATTAGTGTTGATATGGATGTTGTAGTGGTAATTCATGATGCGTGTGGATGTTTCTGAATCGTGTGCCTATTGTGTTGGTGGTCCACATTGATCGTTAAGCTTGTGATTGATGATTTTCTACTGTGTGTTAGTGTTCTTCATGTTTTTGATCGACCAGATGCTTGTAGCGTATTACAGATGATCGATGCATAATTCTTGGAGGTGTTTCACATTTGAGGCGTGTGCTATGTCTTAGCCGATATTGTTTGGTCCACATATGATATTGTAGCGTGTGTGGTTATATTTTTGTAATTAGGTGTTAAGTGTTGAGTTGACCTTGATGATCTTCACAAGGTTGATGTCATGTATAAATAAATTTAATATCTTTGTGATTGAGTGTGCTATGGATGAGAGAGTGATGTGTGTGAGAAAATAATGTATGTATCTTTCAGAAGTAGAGAAGAAGTGTGAAGAAGAAGATTGAGAGTTGTTATGTGCTTAACCGAAATTGTAACTAGGCATTAAGGAGACGTTATTTTCTAGTTCGTGATCTTTCGGATGTGATCCAAATTTGTTTGTAAGACAGTGAGTCTTCCTTGGGTCATAACCCTTTCTATTTTTGAACAGCGAGCTTGAGATAGTGTGCCTGAAAGCATGTGCATTCCCCATCATAACATTTCTAATACTTCTAACATAGTATCATCTTATTGTGGGTGTGTTCCCACTGTGGTTTTTCCCTTGACAAGGTTTTCCATGTCAAAAATCTTGGTGTTATGTGTGTTTATGATGTGTTGCTGATTCATGCTTTCGTGGTTAATTATCAGATCTGAGAATAAGTTTAAGATGTGTAAGTTTTTGTGACAATTGATTCACCCCCCCCTCAGTTGTCTACCCTATTTCCATCATTTCCAACATCCAAATAATAGAGAACCTACAAGAAGATTATTCAAATATGTATATACGAATAACAAAAACTCTAATATACTTGGTAGGAAATGAAACTAATTATCTCTATTACACTCTTTAAATCAAGATCTTATGTAAATAAAATGGCTCTCAAAAGCACACACAAGAGGCTATGATTAATTGGAGATTTACACTGAAAAATGAATTAAGTAATAAAAGCTAAGAAAGCTTGAGAAATGCAAGAGTGCAATATCACATTGATTGTCCGTAGAAATGAGGAGAAAGGCACTGTATTTATAGTTCTCCCTCGGGTAGATCCAACTCATAGGGTGAATGTGGGAAAAAATATTGACTGAGATATATTAGTCCCACATTCATTGGACTGTTGTAGCAAGCAAAAGTGGAAATGTTAAAAAAAGAGTGAAGCGGTTGTGCAAGAAGGTTAGCCAGATTGGTGGGTGAAATGAATTTAATAATGCATAATATTAATATTTAATGGATTGAAATGATTTAAATGAGTGAATGGAATAATAATAATAATGAATAATAATAATCTTAAATGGATCAAATAGGATGATAAATAGTAATAAATAATGAATGAATATTACAGATTAAATGGATAATAATGAATATTAAATGATAAATGGATATTGGCATAGTTAAATAATGCTGAATAATGGAATACTATATGTAATGGTGGTGAAAGAGGGTGATGCAGAAATCAAGAGAAAAGCTTTTCGTTCCTCAAGAGAAGGAATGAAAGTTTCACAAAAGATTATCCTTAACCTTTTCACGCACATTACATTAAAAGAGGGGGGATAATTCACTAGATCCAATCTCAATAGGAAGAGATTGAATGCTAAGTGAATTGACAATGGATTTGGAAAGTAAAAGTAACCGATCTTTTAGAATGTAAAAGGTTGAATTATGTGATTTAAGACTAAGTGTAAAAGAGACAAAGAAATTACTATAACTTGAGATAGGAATGCAGGATGAAGCTGTGCACTTGGAATCGGCAGTAAAATGTCGAGACGAAGCTCCCCTGCAAATTTGAACGAAAGTTGTCAGGACCGTGTTGAAAGTGCACATGGTCCTCTGAAAAATCCACGTGCCAAAAAGGGTTTTTCCGCCTCTAAGAATGAAGTCCAAATTTGCAAATACAACTGCACTCCTACAATCTACACACAAAAAAGAGAGGAAAAGGGGTTGGTATTGGGGGTTTGCCTTCAGGTCAAACCCCAGTTTTGGAATTAACCAACTAATGTAAAGTAGTACTTACAAGTTATTGTAAATGAAAGACTGAAATAGAATTCACCTCAAGGGAGGATGCAATTGAAATGTAGATAGAGTTTCTTGTGTGGAATTGAATGATGAAAGAGATCTCCTCTTCAATGGTTGAATCCTTGACTTGAATGCACCACCTAGCCTTGAAAGTAGACTTGAGAATGCTCAATGATTGAAAGGAATGCTTGAATGAAGATAATTCTTGTTCACCTTACTTTCGCTTATGCAAATAGGAAGGGAAAATGTGTCTTATATACTTGCCAATTAGGGTGAATTGACTGATTTTTTGTCATAGGCCAACAAAGGGAAACTTTTCCTGCTTCAAAATTGCAAAGCTCAATGCAAGATAAATGCAGAGGGGGCCCAAAATAGGGCAAAGACAGGGGCACCGCGCCCCTCTCCTAGGAGGACAGGGGCACCGCATGTGCTGCCCTTATCTAGGACATAAAGCAACAAAGGAGAGTGCGGGGTCTGAGGAAATGCAGTTTTCGGGCAGTGTGAGCATGTCTTGGGTCTCCAGTCAGGCTTAGGGATTCGTTTTGCTAATGTGAAGACCCAAATGTAGTTGAAAATCGCAAGGTCACAATTTTATGCCGCTACATTTATCCCCCACTTTAATCGGAGTATAAGCATACACCAATACTTCCAGTAAAGTACAAGGAAACAAGATTGAAAGACTTTCACCACATCAAGGAGGCAAGATACACTAAGCCCCTAGTGGACTAAGGATCTTACGACATAGATTGACAAAGTAAAAGGGAAGATCAAGAGAGAGAGAACCATGACTGCAAGTAGCAAGGTTCCCCTAGCTATGAGTCATGAAAGGCAGGGATACCAAAAATTACAAAGCAAAGCTAAGTTCACTAAGTAACTTTGAGTATCAAGGAGGAAAATATGAGCAGAGTGTATGCCCCCACGTTAAAGCGATCACGCACGCCTTATCAGGAGAGATTGCTTTAAGGTAGGAGACACCCAAGAGAGAAAGAGAGAGAGAGATCATGTTATTGCAAGGATTTAGCCCCCAAATCAAGGAATAAATCCAAGGATAATAAACACAAAATACAAAAGATGAGGTAGTTTAGCTTTCCTTGGGGTTAGTATGCTGTATGATAACTCATGTATATCATATGTATATATGTGCATAAAATAATCGTTATTCCCAAAAGGAAGGAAACTACCTTGGAAGAAAGGGAATAGAAGATGTCTTTTGAGTCAACATGAACGAGACCAAAAGAGATCTCAATGCTTTGCATCGTCCTCAAGTAGACATTACTAGGGAACATAGAAGAACGGGGATACACATAGAAGAATAATCACAAAAGAGAAAGAAAAGAGAGAGGTAGAGTATCTATGGTGCTAATGTAGCTAGTCTAGCATGTCATCCACCTCCTAATCTTGTTGATCACTATCTAGGGAAGGCGGGAAACACTCCAAAGGAGTGACAAAACAACAAATGGAGCTATCACAAGATCCAAACAAGGACTATGCTCATGTGCTAAATCACTTTGTTTGGTTCTAGGAGCTAGGATTAAATCTTTTGAAAACTCTGGAGATAAATGTTTGTCCACATCAACATATTCATAGTCACTATCAAAAGCATTAGGAGTTGTATTGCCATCATGAATAACATTTTCACCCATTTATTCATCAAGATTTATAGAAAGAGGAGCACGAACACGAATAGGAGTAAAACCCTCACATGTTTTTTGCAACTTATGATTGAGAGATGTAGGTTCAACATCTTTCTTAGGAGAAAAGGGAATCATGTCAATTGTTGGAGTTTTGGGAGATTGAATATTTTGAGGAATAACTTCACGAGCTCTAGCATGATGCTTTCATCGGTGGTCTCTCGCACAACGATTCCATCGAGTCTTAGCGGAAGGCTGAGGAGGAGGAATATTTGTTGAAGGAGGAATATTCTCATCTTTGGTAGCCAAGGATAGCCCAAATTCACACAAAATCGCTGAAAGGAAGGAATGATAACAAATTTGACATCCATTGTTTTAGTGTGAGCCTCAATAGGAAGTGTGATAGAACCAATGGTAGGACAAGAGAATCCATCAAATAACTTAACAACCACATTTGTATCATCATAGATTGGTTTATGCAAATGTAAAGTGAAAAGATACTCCTCAGTGATGACATTAACCATGCAAGAGGGATCGATAAGCACACCACGACAAGGAATTTCTTGAATCTTTGCAACTATGTATAAAGGCCCATCAAGTGCTCCAATGGTCTCACTAGAGTCAAATGTGATACATAAGTCCTTAGGTTTGTTTTGTTTCTCTACCATATTCACCAAATTCTGAACTGTAGTAGTCACATCAAAAGGAGAAAGAGGTATGTTCAGTTTCAATCATGTTAGAGATATGAGAGGGTAAAGGATCAATAAAAATATTAAGATTTTGATTAGGAGGAGCTACTGATTTGTGTCCCTTATCATTCACACCTGCCACAGATATAGTATTATTATCAATCAAATCTTGAATCTTACTTTTCAATGCAAAACATCTCTTAGTGTCATGACCTGGTTGACGATGAAATTGACAAAAAGAATTATTATCAAAGTAGGGTGAGGTTGCCTTAGAAGGGTCAACTGGTTTTATGGGAGGAATTTTAATAACATTTCTTTGTAACAATTGAGACATAATGCTATGTAAAGATTCATTCAAAGGAGTAAATTGTCTTTCTCTTCTGAAAAATTTAGAAATAGGAGACACACATGTTGTAGCATTCACATTGTTGTTATTAATGCTGTCATTGAATTTGATGAATGCTTTGCTTGGTTTGAACTTCACAAACAGTTGTTGAGCACTGTCACCCTTATCACTCGGAGCCATAGGAGTGGATTGCTCCAATTGACTCATAGTCAGTTGATAATCGTGAAGTGTTGCGCACAAATGTGGAAAGGAATTAAACTCAGAAAGGAGAAGTTTGTCACAATATATTTTTACAAATTAGAAATGAAAATTCTTTGAATATTATTATAAGGCACTTGAAAATAAATTTGAGAACACAAATGCTTGTAGCTAGCAATGAAATTAGTACATTTTTCTTTAACACCTTGTTTACAATGCATTAAATTAGTCCAAGTGATTTTAGGACCTATGTTGTTTTGAAATTGTTGAATAAAAGCATTTGCTAATTGTTGAAAAGAAGTAATAGAATAGGAAGGTAAAGAGAAATACCATTGTAAAGCCTTATCTCTTAATGTTATAGTAAACATTTTTGTAAGCAATCTTTGATCATAAGAAAAGTCAGTACACAAAGTTTGGAATGTATTGACATGTGTTAAAGGACTACCTTTTTCTATTATAGAGTTCCAATTGAGGGACTTCAACATGTTTAGGAGGGATGACTCTAACAATATCAAGAGAAAGTGGGTTCGCAACATCAAATGTGGGCACACTAAACTTGGATTGACTCATAGAAGCGATTTGTTGTTGCAATGATGACATAGTTTGAGCAAGATTATTAATGGTTGCTTCGGTTGAAGGATTAATATTAGACATGTTTGATTGAGAAGGTGGTGTGATGTTGTTGAAAGAAGGCATTGATTGAGAATAAGGTGGAGGAACACTATGGTAAGTAGACATAGGAGATGATTGAGTTGGAAATGGGACACTAAAAGGAGGAATAGAATGATTGGATGAATTGCCCCCTTGTGTCACTTTGATTGGGTGAGAGGCAAGGGGAATACTTATTGAAGGCATGGGTAAGGATGAAGGGATTATTGAAGAAGAGGGATTTCCCCCATGACTAATGGTTGTAGGTATGACATGTTGAGTTGATGTAGCCATGATATTTGAGGTAAAAGTAGGAATACTAGCCATCAGAGTGATCAAAAGAATATAATGATTGATTTGTGTAGAAGGTTGTGAATAACCTAAGTTCTCAACACAAATCATTATAGGCATGACATTAGAATCAATAATATGAGCAATGTCGCACAATATATCAATTCCATTCTTATCACTTTGAATCATGCGCTTTAGGCCTTTAATTAATGGAAGAGCTTCACTATTAGGGTATTCTTGAGACATCCATTGTTGAAAGTTGTCAAATTGATTATCCAATTTTGAAAGTTGATCAATAGATACTCTAGTCAAAGCTTCTTCTTCATCATTGGAATCAACAATTGGATAAATAGAGATGTTATTAAGATGGGAAGAATTAGCATTATCCTCATTGAAGAAGTCACCTAAATTAGGTTCCATCTCCTCGGTAATTAAACCTTGGGAATCCTTAATTCAAATGCTTCGTCTAATGGGGATAGTGTGGGTAGGACTAATAGTGGTAAAACTCATGCACTAGAGGGAAAATTGAATTTTGAATTTGAAATTTGAAGAAAGTTTGCAAAATTCAAGGAAATTATGATTACACAATTTGAACTTTGTTGAAAGGAGGAATGAAACAATTTACAAAATAATTTAAGAAATTGAGATTTAAAATTAGGGCCAATGGAATACCACTTAATTTCAAAATTAAATTTGCTAAAATTTGAATTTTTAAAATCAGGGTAGATTATAATTAACCACTTAATTTCAAAATTTTCCTTGAAAGTTGTAATATTGAAATTGAGAAATATTCTTGATTTTAGAGAGAGAAAAAGTCAAGAAAATCAACCAATTTTTTGGATTTAAGCAATTAAATACGGTCATAACCGTCTTCCGAAATTTTAGGAAAAAAGTTAGGGACCGTGTTGAAAGTGCACACAGTCCTCCCAACTTTTTCAAAAATTTTTAGGGATGAAGGTTACAATGATTTTAAAGCTGACCCCAAAAAATTGGTTGATTCTACAAAGTTTAGATAGGCAAAATTAAGGTTTGAATGTGAAAATAGGACCCTATTAGGGTTTTGAAAAAGATAAGAAATTGAATTGCAATTTTGAAAAAGGTCAAACCTAATGGATAAGGCCACCTTAAAAATGTTTAGAAAACTGAAAATGATTGAAATTGATTGAAATTTGCACAAAATCCAATTAATTTTGAAAATTAGGGTTTTAGGACCTAACCACTTAATTTTAGAATTTTGAATTTTGGAAAAGGGAGGGAAATTGAAATTTTGAATTTTAAACAAGAAGACAAATCTAAAAACAATCCTAAATCTGAAAATTAAATGTGAATTGAATTTTTGCAAAAGTTTAAGTTGGTTTTTGAAAATTAGTGTTTTGACAACTAACCACTTAATTTTGTAAATTTGAATTTGCAAATTGAACAAGACAATGATGAAATTGAATTTTTCAAGAAAATAAATTTTCAGATCTAAAACAATAGATAGTAATTTTTTACAAGACACAAGTTCAATTCCATATTTTTGAAAACTAGGGTTTTGATTGAATTAACCACCAAGTTTTGTAAATTTGCACTAAAATTAAACTTGTAAATGAAAAATACGCAATGATTTGAAATGTCAAGCATGTAAGATGTCAGGTTCACCAAAATGTAATGGTGGTGAAAGAGGGTGATGAAGAAATCAAGAGGAAAGCTTTTCTCTCCTCAAGCGAAGGAGTGAAAGTTTCACAAATGATTCTCCTTAACCTTTTCACACAGATTACATTAAAAGAGGGGGGATAATTCACTAGATCCAATCTCAATAGGAAGAGATTGAATGCTAAGTGAATTGAAAATGGATTTGGAAAGTAAAAGTAACCCCTCTGTTAGAATGTAAAAGGTTGAATTATGTGATTTAAGACTAAGTGTAAAGGAGACAAAGAAATGACTATAACTTGAGATAGGAATGTGAGATGAAGTTGTGCACTTGCAATCGATAGTAAAATGTCGAGACGAAGCTCCCCTGCAAATTTGAGCGAAAGTTGTCAGGACTGTGTTGAACGTGCACACGGTCCTCCAAAAAATCCCCGCATCGAAAAAGGTTTTTTCCACCTTTGAGAATGAAGTCCAAATCTACAAATACAACTGCGTACTTGCAACCTACACACTAAAAAGAGAGGAAAAGGGGTTGGGATTGGGGGTTTTCCTTCAGGTCAAACCCTAGTTTTGGAATTAACCAAATGATGTAAAGTAGTACTTGCAAGTAAATGTAAATGAAAGACTGAAATAGAATTCACCTCAAGGGAGGATGCAATTGAAATGTAGATAGAGTTGCTGTGTATAATTGAATGATGAAAGAGATCTCCTCTTTAATGGTTGAATCCTTGACTTGAATGCAACACCTAGCCTTGAAAGGAGACTTGAGAATTCTCAATGCTTGAAAGGAATGCTTGAATGACGATAATGCTTGTTCACCTTACTTTCGCTTATGCAAATAGGAAGGGAAAATGTGTCTTATATACTTGCCAATTAAAGTTAATTGACTGATTTTTCGTCATAGGCCAACATAGGGAAACTTTTCCTGCTTCAAAATTGCAAAGCTCAATGCAGAGGGGGCCCAAAATAGGGCAAGGACAAGGGCGCCACGCCCTTATCTTACCCTTATCCAGGACAAAAAGCAACACAAGAGAGTGTGGGGTGTGATTAAATACATTTTTCGGCCAATGTGAGCATGTCTCGGGTCTCCAGTCAAGCTTAGGGATTCGTTTTGCCAATGTGAAGACCCAAATGTGGTTGAAAATTTCAAGGTCGCAATTTTATGATGCTACAATATAATGGAAAATAGTGAAATGGATCCACCTAAAGTTTGGAAAAATTGAAGACAAATGGTATATCAAATTTTATATGTCTACAATATATCTCTATACTTTTAACACATCTTTCTGGGATACTATATCTCAAAATTAAGCTCTTGCGGAGTTCATAAAGTATTCTTTGCACACCCTATCACTATCATTCAAATTGTCTAAATATCTTTTAATTTTCTTTTCAATCGACAAGTTCTCATCCCAGCCAATATTCTCAATCAACGGTAATGAGTTTACAGAGTAAAATGCTAGGCATAAAATCAATGATCCAAAGTGAGAGGGATTACCATCATTCCTAGTCAACTCAATATTTCTTAACACTTATTATCTAATAACTCGCACAAATCATAGTTCATTCATGTCTTAGCCATTTGATAAGAAACATATACGACAATAGTAGATGTAGAACCTTCTCTGTTTTGAAAGTAAATCTTATAATGCCCATAGCAACATATCTTACCAGAGGGTCTGAAATGGTGTCAATTCATAGAGCTCTTTGATCTCCAGTTACACCTGTCAAAGATTCAACCTCTTTGTTTCTTAATGATTTCTTCACAAGTAGGGTTCCATCCAAACAAAGATCGGTAACTGCCTTCAAAGATTCCTTTGTAATTTGATATGGTCATCCTAGCTGATGGTGACAAAAATGCACCAACTGAAGTGTCTCTTATCAGTTCTTTCATAAATTCTTAAATTCTGGCGGGGATTCATCTTCATGACTAACAAACTTGTTGGAATCCATGAGATAAAATTATAAATACATTTGCAATACTGATAACAATTTTTCTGAAATACCTCTTTATGCTCCTCAAATTATCAATTCACCGATACCAAAATGATCAAAAAATCACTTTAAGTATTTTGCCAAAAGACCTAGGGTTTTATCACCAAAATCATCATATCATAAAAAAAATGCTAAATCATTCTGCCTATGGACAATAACTTTCCAAACCTTCACAATCTTTCGCGACAATAATATTTTCCATCATAATCTTCATTATGAGTTCAAACACATCATCATACTCAATAGATCAACTTGTTGTGACAACATCATCAATCTCTTTGGTAGGGGAAAAATATTTTCATTATAGCTTCCCCTAAGCTAAAGCTACCAGACTAGTTTCCGAAGGAGATTTCTGCACTGGAGCTGGATGTAGCAACATTCTCTGTCAAATCTGCTTCCTTCTTTCTCCAAATCTTTTTCATTTTATTCCTCACTTCTTCTACATTAATCTTCTTTACTGCTTCATTCTTTCTTACTGAATTGTCTCTCCATGTTTTTTCTTTTACATACTTTAGCAATGTGTCCAATTTTATTGCAACTAAAATATTTGATATTCCTTTGCTTTGAGTTTGTTGTAGTTATTCTAGATCCACATTGATTATCCTTATTCCCAAAAGCATTGCATAATTGACAATAACCATAAAAGAATCTATTTCTTCCATCCAAAATTTAATTTTTGCAACTACTAGCCTTATGACCAAATTTCTTGCATGTAAAGCATTGAACATTCTGATTCACTCTGTTTCTACATTCTAGAGCCTTATGTCCAAATTTATAGGAGAAACAATAGCCATTGAAAGACAAGTCCTTTGAGCATTAGGTTGTCTGACCAAAGGTTTTCTTGTGAAGATTATTTGATTATGAGGTTTCCTTCCTTTGTTTTCTTCTTCAGTGCGTTGTCTGGATTCAACCTTCTTCATCTTACCTTTATCTTCAATTTTTTTATTTGAACATTCACCAGCTTCAAAACCAAATCCACTTTTAACTTCTGGAGAATTTTGCATAGTCATTATTTCATCAAGTTTCTTAGTACTTTCCTTGAATTTGTCTTCACATCTCAGGGTTACAACTTTTTGTTCCAATCTTGCACATTCTTCAATCTTATGGTTGATTAAGTCATTTAGGCATTCCTCAGTTTTATTTCTTTCCTCAACTTGTACCTTCAGATTGATAATTGTTTCATTTGCTTGCTTCAATTCCTTGTTAGCCTCTTTATATATTTTTTCAAATTTCTTGATTTGTTCTCCCAGCTTTCTGATGCACTTGTTTGCTTCTTATTTCTTTCAAATCTTTGTTTTCACTCTCCTTGTTCTCAAGATTTTCAAGAGTGGTCTACAACTCTCCAACCAAAATAATTTCTTCTACACTTAACTCATGAGACATTTTTTCAACCAACAAGATCTCCCTCAAGTGGTTAGGCTAAAAACAAGGGACCAGAGCTCTAATACCAATTGTTGAACAACTAGAATACTGAGGGGGGAGGGGGTGAATCAATATTCCCCGAATCTTAAAATAATATTATTATTACTTTATCGATATACTTAAACTAAACAATAATGAGTGATTAAAAAAATAGAGATATCATCCACATCTACATACACAAGAGAACACTAGATGTTTGAGTGGAAATCCATTAGGGAAAAACCACAAAGAGGGTTAATTCTCAATATAATATATTATATAACTAGTTACAAAATATTACAAGTGCTCATTGGCTAAGGCTCACTACCAAAAATGAAGTCTCACTATGAAGAGGGTTTATTTCCCAAAAGAGAATAGACAAAAATGAACTGCTACAATTGCATCTTACACATGCATCAAATATAGTTCCAATTAAGCTCAGTAGACAAACTTCTTACACTTCATTCGGTCTTCAGCTATCTGCTTCAATCACATATGATCACTATGTCTCACTTCTATCTCTATATCTTTCAATATCTCTTCTTACTTACATTCATACATCATCAAAGGAATGCATATCATATATATACTGATTCATATCTCAAGTTGGCCATACATGCCTTACAAAGAAAATACCTTACACGCTAATACAATATGCTTCATACGTTACATTTACATAGGTCGGCCAAGGATATAACAAAAAATAATGCCAACTAAGATACACACATTATCTATAATTTTTAACCATGTTCCAAAATCATAAGATCAAAATCACTTAATTAAAAAATGCAGATGCCAAAAAATAACTATTATGTTCCAGAGGAATAGAGCAATTGATAAACTGAATTGCTGAACCATGTAACTCACCTTCCAGAGATCCAAAACATGTATAATCTAGAATATAGGTACATATAATATACACGAGTATACTACCTAAATTGCAAATCTATATCTACAATTACGGATCAACACAGAACAAAACACGATGAACATAATCACCAAAATACTTAGCAACAACCGAACAAGTCAACAGAAGTTTGTTGACATCAATGAAAACTCATAGCCAACACAACATTCTCCTTCATCAATGACAAAAATCCAACTTAAAGTACTACTTGAAATCATCCACCATACATTTGTATGGAAAAATATTATCATCTTTAGTGAGATAGTCATCATTGACTTGTTTCACTACTAGCTGAGAGTCACCATAAACATGAATGTCTTTTATTTTACATTCTAATGTTGTGCAAAGCTCAATGATGAGAGATTTTCATTTTGCAATGTTATTTGTGCAATAAAAAATGATTGTATAGGACTTTGGAATAGTGTCCCCTTGAGGTGTTATGTATATAATTTCTGCCCTAGCTCCATGTTTAGTGTAGGACCCATCAAAATATAATTTCCATTGTATGGAGGCATCTATTATGAACACTAATTCATTTGAAAAGTCTACAAGTATTAGGTGGTCCACTTGAAGCAAAGCCTCAACTAGTTGATCTACAAAGATTTGTCATTTGATAACCTCTTTGTCAACATTCTCCATGTCAAACTTGCTTAAGATCATAACCCACTTAAGCTAGTCTCCCTGTGAGACCTGCTTTGTTCGTAAGGCACTTGAGTGGATCCATTTTCATAATGAACTTTGTTTTTTGACTCAACATATAATGCCACAGCTTTTGAGATGCAAAAATGATTGCAAGGCATGCACACTCAATGGGAGTGTAATTTAGCTCATAACCAACTAGTGTTAACCTTATATAATAGATTATTCTCTCTCTTCCTTGGGCATCATTCTGTGCTAGGAGGCCTCCTAAAGATGAATTGGTAGCTAAATTATATAGAGACAAGGGTTTCCCTAAAGTAGGTGGTACCAACACTGGTGATGAAAGTAGATAATTCCTAAGTGCTTGAAAGGCTTCTTAACACTATGGTGTTCACTTCAATGGCACTCCTTTTCATAGTAGACGCTTATATAGTTGACATTTATCTACTAGTTGGGTTATGGATCTCTTGATTGATTATAGTTTTCCTTGTAGGCTCCTAAATTACTTGAGATTTGATGGTGGAGGCAATTCAACAATAGTGTTAGCCTTTTCCAAATCTACTCATATTCCTCTATTTTTGATTGAGGTAAGCAAGGAGAGGGCCTTGACCTGAACAGAGAAAAGGAAGCATGATTTTGAAAGGGCCTCGAACCCTTATACGAGGAAGGAAGACATCCATCTCGACAAGGATGAACAAAATCAAGACATGGGTTTTAAGAAGGACCCAAAAACCTTCAAGGGTTTTCAAAAGGACCCAAAACTTTCACTCAGAAACTAACATCTGAAAAGAAAGAAAAGGGATGACAAACAAACCATCCATCACCAGAACCAACTAGATCACTAGGTACAAGAGGAGGGGGGATTTTCTAGGGTTCCCCAAACCTTCAATCTGTAATCCAATCAGCAACTTCAAACCTAATGCCACCTTCCACGAATCACCCTCTCGCTAGCAAGAACTCATCTCCACCTCAATAGAAGAGGATCCCACCTCAATAGGTGCCATAGAGAAGAGGATGAGTAGAGGGGTGGACCAAATAGGCCACAAACCAACATCCGTACAACACCCACTGAGATAATACCATACAAAGCAACCTCCAACCTCCTTCCACAAGCAAATCCCCACCTTAATAAGGAGAGAGAAAGAGAGCCACAAGAGCAAAGTATGCCATTCCCACAATAGAGAAGCCAACAAAAACACCACCTCAATAGCGGAAGACTTCACCTCCATAGAAGTCATGCTGGTAGGAAACCAACAAAGAGCATCCCAAACCCAACTGGATGAGAGAGGGATAAACAAACCCCCAACAAAAATACACCTTAACCATAAACTGACTAAGGCTAGAACGGGCCCTTGAAAATTGCCAGCAACCTTCTGATTGAAAAGAAGAGCAACATCACCAAAAGACTGAGAAATAGAAAGACCAAGGGAACTTGAAAAACTAGAACCCTTAAAAATCCAACAAAAAAAGGAGACAAAAAAGGCCCTTAGTAGCCCTAGCAGAAATGACATGGAACCAAGGCATCTCAACACATCTCCACCTCTCATACTAGAGGAACCAACGAGTAGAAACCCCCCAAGACTCATCTCCCACCAACCAACCAAAGGGGAAGCACAATACCATCTAAAAAAATAAAAAGATTACCATGACTGACCTCCAAGTGACGGTATTCCAGCACCAACACCACTAAAAGGTAGGCAAGCCCACCCACCTAATGCAGAGAGTGTAGTGAGAGATCCAAATCTGCAATAATCACATCCAAGTTAAGGTAGGAATGAACCTCTCGACACCCAATGCGCAACAACTAAGAAACAATAGAAAAAAGGAATGGGTAAGCATAGAGTCCCCAACCCAACCAAAGGCAACGAGTCCACAACAGAGCCATAGCAGAAACCCATCAGCCAACACAAAAGAAAAGGCCACCATCAAGAAGCACAAAGCACCAATCACCATGGGGGAAATGTAGAGCAACCAAGATACAGAGCGTACAACAACCACACCAACAACTTGATCAAACTAAGTGGATCAGGGACCACAATGCGCCAAAATGCAAAGAAATCCCATGAACAAGAGTAGAAAAAACCACCCTTCTGCCAAAAGTGAAATCCCCAAATTAAATGGATGCAACCTTATAACCATCGTAGATCTGAGAAAGGATTCCCCCACCCGATAAAGGGAGGGGGGAGCCTAGAAGGATCCAACAACAATGCCCAGGAAGGAAATAGGGGAGCAGGAAAACTTTCCCATCCACCATCGGTCCAAGGCATGACATCCAAAATGGAAAGGAAACCCATAACCAACCATGGCGCCCACGCTTAGAATCTTCATCAAGATCACCATCATCATCTGCCTCTTCATCTCCCTCGCAAACCCCAACTCCATGCCCACTCGCTCCACCGTTCGCCATAATTTGTACTTATATTCCTCTATTAGATACAATGAATCCAAGTAGTTTCCTTGATGTGACACCAAATACACATATCTTTGGATTTATTTTGAATTTGTATTGTTCTAATCTATCAAAGATTCAGGTTAGAATAATATGATGATTATCCCTTGTGTTTGAATGTGCCAACAAATCATCGACATAGTCTTTAATTTTGTTCTGTATCATCTCATGAAATAAGGTTGTCATAGCTATCTAATATGTTGCACTAGCATTCTTGAGAGTAAAGGGCATTACATTCTAATAGTAGGTTCTCCATGAACAAGTGAAATTAGTTTTATGTTGGTCCTTCGGTGCTATCCTTATTTGGTTGTAACCAAAAAATCTATACATTAGCGAAAGCATTTCATGTTCAATAGTGAGATTCACAATCATATCAATATTGGGTAATGGAAAATCATCTTTTGGATAGGCCTTGTTTAAATCTTTGAAATCTATATAGATTGTAATGCCCCAAGTTAGTTTGGTGATAGGTACTGGATTTTATATCCATTCAACATAATCTATAGGCCTAAAAAATCCCACATGTAATAGCTTCTCCAACTTCACTTTGATCAATAGAGTAATTTGGGGATGCATTTTTCTTAACTTTTGTTTAAATAGCTCGGCCTCTGGAAGTAGAGGTAAGTGATGGAGAATCAATTCAATATCTAAACTCGACATGTCAATATAAGACCATGCAAAATTTATTTGTCTCCCTTTGAAGAAATTGGTAATTTAACTTCTTAAGATCCTGCTCCTTTGAAAGACTGCAAAATAGACTTTCCTTACATTCTCACTGTCACTCCAATCCACTTCATCTGATTATTCTACTAACAATGATGATCTTTCCTAATATATAGGGAGAGTGTTCATCCTTTTATCCTTTGGCACCTCAAAGAGGTTTTCACCATTAGATACACCTTTTGTTTTTACTATTTTGTGATTGGAAAGTGCCTTTCAGTTCACCTTTAGACTTACTATTTTCATTCTTTTTCTTTTTCATTTTTATAATCTTAGCTAGGAGGTCTGGATTCTCCAAGATATGTTGTGTGGTCAAGGTCTATAGAAAAGTTAGCTTTCTGGTCCCTAGATGGTATCCCTTTTTGAACTCATAAGAATTGCAATTGCTTCGTCATTATCAAACTAGTCCAAATATGGTGGATTTTTTTGGTAAAGGGTAGATGGCATCATTGTGCTTGGAATAGGTTATAGGGGTAGCGGTCAAGGTACAAGAACATGTATTGAAGTAATGTCTCTAGGAATTGGGATCAATTCCTTTATCTTCATAATCATTATGGATCCCACATGTCAAGTCGATATCATTATGGAGGAGGCTCTATTTATTAATAGTTTACATAGAGTGAGATATGATGAGTGTCATGCTTTTGTTCATACACATGACAAGTTGTTTATTCCTCCTCTAGGTAACACCACTTTGATAGTCCTTATGGGAAACAAGGAAGTGTAGAGTACCTTGGTTATCATTCCTGATTCAAACCTATTTTGAGTTAAGCTAGGTATCCCCTGGTTGATCACCATGGAAGAAGACCCCTCAAATTATTCATAAGTGCTTGACGTTCCCTCATGAGGGTATAGTGCATGTCATCTAAGACCTTGGATTTGAGTCATTAGTTGCCCATAGAGGCTTTTAGTTAGATCATTTTTGGCTTTCTTTGATTGGACATATGCTTCCCTATGGAGACCTACTATATAAAGCTTATTACAAGTATACAATGCGAGAGTTGGCTCCTAAGTCAGTCCAGCCTTTGGTTTCTTTATCTCATCCTGCATTGATTTTCACTCCTTTACTGGCTTCTCCTGTATTGTAGTGGTTTGTGTCTTTTACCCCTACTAAATTGGGGGCTAAGGACACACCTGTTCCTCATGGTATACCTCCTTGTCTACCTAGGACTACACAATCATCAGTGGTGTCTTTTATTCCTGCATATGTACCTAGTGCAGGCAAAGGAAAGACACTTGCGTTGTGTGTAGTCTGCCCTTCCTTTGAGCTTCCAATCATCGTAGATATCCCTTATCTTTCCTAGTATGGTAAGGGTAGGCGTTCACCCCAAGCTTGTCCATCACTTATGAATCCTACATCACTTTAAGGGTTCCCCTTGTTCCTCCAACTGCTCCTATAAAAAAGTGGAGAAGGGTGCCCATGGCTACACCTGTAGAGCTTGTTTTAGCAACACCTCCTGCCTCATGAATTGAGCCTTCTCCTCTGCCTACAACAACTCAAGAGGACTCTCCTATGGAGCATGATATTGTTGATACTTCTTAGAATTTCATTCTTGGTCCCCATTTTTGTCAAAACTAGCTTGTGCAAAAGCATAAGTGTCATCTACCGACGATAGACCAAGAACACGAGGTTATCTTGAAAATTGCGGGGGAGTCGATGGTGTCCCCTCCCGCTCCCACTATTTTCATGCCTACTCATGTTGCTTCTACTACATCTACACCTACATTGTCTTTCATGTTGTTGCCTACTACTCCCAGGACCATCGATGAGCCTCACCCCAAAAGGGTATTGTTGACATGTGTTTTATGACCATACCAACACAAAATAAAATACCAAGGTATCTTATTCTCTCTGGAGAAAAATCCTATAAATTCTAAGATTGCAAAAAATCATACTGGTAACTCCAAGGTTCTTCTCTGTTAGGTATTGATGCCTGGATAAGCTCAATGGTCATTGTGATATGTTGGTGACACAAGGGCTTACATTTGGATCATTCTTCCACTTCTTTGCTATTAGTGGAACTTCATCATCAGATATAGCAATTATATGATGCTTCTACTTCAAACGAACTAAATTAAAATGAACTAAAATTAAATGGGAAAGGGTTAGAGAATCTATTCTACTCCTAAGGACAATGATATAAATGGATAGTGCCCCAATGGGAAAATTCCATATTAACCAAGTTTTGCTTCACTAAGCTTAGCAACAACTCCATAGATTTGGTGGAATCTTCCAAGGGTTATGCAAAGAATTTTCATATCATAATGAACACCATCATAGTGGACAGTGTACATTCAATGATCAAAGTTAAGCATCCATATAAAAAAAGGCTCAAGCTAACTTTACATTGCAAATAGAAATCATCTAAGTGCAAAAAGTATGAACCATTGACATTCATCAAACAATGTCACATTCTCCATTAACATCAATGTACTTCTAACAATTTGAGAAATCAAAGGAACACCATGCAACAAGTTGAAATAGAAAAGAATCCACCCTAACTTCAATGTAATCAAGTTTTATTTCTCCAAGTCATATGCAACAATGTCTTCTCCCTCTTTTACTCTACTTCTACTCTAAGGAGCAAGAGCTCTCTACTTCTAATGAGCAAGATATCTAATGAATTACAAATGAGAAGGCAAGGCCTTATATAGATATTCCCCCACAAATGAATGACCAAGATTGATTTGAAATCAAGGGTCAAGATTACAATATGGAACCCTAATTAGGTTTTGACCAAAAAATGACCTATGTGGTGCAAGGTAGTGGGTCTCAGTTATCAATGAGGCATTACACCCGTTATGCATTTAATATCCCATCACTTGGAATAGCATGCCCACTAATCATTTAATAGTTCATCGCCAAAAATAGGGAATCCACTATCCTTTCCTTGGCAACAAATGCTATGAATTTGGTCATGGCAGTTGTGAGATATTTGATTGGTCAAAGAAGGTGATAGATGCCACCTGAGTATGTTGGATGCAATGTTGACCCCATAACTCATTACGAAGAATATTCCATTTTGACTGATTGTGATGGAGTATATTCTCAAATCACATCATCTGGACCAAGGTTTTTACTTTTATCAACTCTTCTGAAATTATCCTTGATCATTTTCTTCTTTCTACATGTTGGTTCCCAAATCAACAGATTCCAAAACCCTAAGAGTATGCCAAATCCTATAATCAGGTTTCACAATTGATTTGGCCAATGAACAAGAGTCTTCCAAAGGTAGATATCTTTTTCTCTTTAGGCTCTGCTATGCCTTGGTGGGAGTACCCTAATAATCAACAATCATTCACTCCTTTGAATGATAATTAAGCAGGTTGAAATCCTCACACTATTTATGAGTGCAATTATCTTTAATTGTTTAATTATCTCTTCTATCTATTTCTTTAAGGCATGAGGGTATTGAAATAGATATCTTCTAACAAGAAAACTTCTTCTAATCCTAATACTACAAATAAAAAGAGCACAATTTTAAATTTGGTTGAGAGAAACTCTTAATAAATTTTAAGATTGGTGCCATTTCTGTAGGGTAACCGAGTCGAAATAATGTGAATTTGTGTTTAGAAAAAAATTCAAATTGCTTGGCACCTTAATTGCTTATGACTTGCATAAACATGCATAAAATTAATGTTATTAGGTTCTTCTTCTTAATCCAAATGATTCTTCTAGATTACTGTGACCTATTAAATGGATTTTTAATTCTGCCTTACAGAAGCCAATTAAATGAATCACACAGAGTAGATAGAGCTGCTTTGATAAATAAAAAATATCCTTGATATGCTAATTTAAATAACATGAAATAAATCAAATTGGAGACAACCACATAATATTTAGTAAATATAACCATACAAACAATTGAAAACATAACTGGATCCTTGCAATTTGTATTATCACCACTGCAAAAAAGGTACAAAGATGTATTGCCCCTGTTCTATCTGAATTCCTCTAACCCCTTTATTTCTCTTGGTTTCTCCCTTATATACAAAATGGGACAAGCAAGAAGCTTCAAACCGTTACAAAATGACTTTTCAATTTTACCCGCCCAAAATGAAAGGTTACACCTTTTCATTAATTATAACAATGAATAATTAAAACATTTGAAATGCTTGTAATTTTAAAACAAAGTTTTTGAAATAAGAAACAAATAACATATGAGAATAGTTGGTGAATATAAGCGCAACTCCTTATTATCTTCATGATTCGAATAATAACTCGTGACCAATGGGTCTGGCAAGGTTCTATTTTTAGTTGAGTGAACTTCATATTCACCAACGGGCATTTCACTACACTAATCCTCTGATGGCTTCAAGTATTGGTTCTCCTATTGGTACACGTCCAAGTCATTAGGCCATGTGTACTTCTGCACATCTTGAACATTTACCATGCTTCCATATTTTATATGTCATTGCTCGGATCTCAAAGAAAAAACCTTGCGTATCCATTATCAAGTGCAATAATCCTATCCAGGAAGAGAATTAAGCTCTGCATAGTGATACCCCTCCCTTCCTTCATATGGGAGAGTATCCTTGGAATTATTTGATTAAATTCACTCTTCCAATCTTGAAAATCCTTGACATGTTTGTCCTGGTCAATAATAGATGGAATAGTCCAATGTTTGAATGTATGAAATTAATCAATTTTGGCCTTAATCTTAGGCTCCTCTGCAGAAATATACTTGAGTTCTTCAATCACAGTTTTTATCATTTTCTTAGTTACTTTGATGGTAGGGGGAGCACTTGGATCTCTCTGCAAAAATCTACATAATGTGATTAGGGTAAGATGCACCAGTTGCCATCTTTTGGACAATGATTCCAGTATAGGTCTGTTTTCCTTAACACCTCCAATGCCTTCAACAATGATTCATTAACTTTTATGTATATCTTCTATCTTATCAATAACATATTTTATCCTGTGTAGATAATATATTTTCAAATATGCAAAGAGTTTGTTGTGACATCCTTTGTTGGCTTTCCTCATTGAATCTCCTAAGTTCTGTAATTTCCTTTTCATACCCTTGTTTTTCCTCAATCTATTTTTTTATCATCATCAACACTATCGGTTGGCTTTGGTGTGGCATGTTTATGAAGGACAAGTGCCCTACTGTTACTTGCTTCTCCACCTTTTAACCGATCCTTCATTTTAACATTTTCAATGTATAATTTATTTATTTCTTCATTCATATCAATCCTAATTTTTTCATATTCAAGCAGTTTATGTTGCATATTTTTCAAAGCATCTATGGTGCACATTGTAGAGTGCATTGCCATGGTGGCCGCCTCCAATGGGGAGGTATCTCTGAGTGTTTTCAGTATAGCAGTTCCTTTGGTCTCTTAGAACATATCAACTACCTTTGGTTTATTAGTGCTCTTGAATCTCACCCATGCTGCTAGAGTTTCAATTTTGGGGTTATACATCGTTCCATTTATTCCTTGATTTGAGTCAAACTCTGCTACGAGCATTGGGTCCTCCTAATGCATAACATGATCCAACAAGAATATCTACTTCATAGTCATCTCGGGAACAATTAACATGTTGCTTTTCAATACCATTTCTTTGGCTTCTTTAGGGGTGACATCTATCTCATCAAATCTCAACTCTTTAAAAGTATTCCTTGCAATCTCATCATGTTGAGATTCATCTACATGCATCATATTCATCTATTTATTTTCTTCAAACTCCATCTTCATTTTAATCTAAAAATATTTGAATTAAGGAGTTTTTATAAACTCATCATCCTCAATAAATCTCAAAGAAATAGCCACCCTTTCATCTTCTTGGTCTTCTTGTAACACACTTCCCTCAGCCTGAGCCTCATACCCATGTGTGTCCTCCAAGTACCTAGGGGGTGATCCTTGGGGTTAAGAAACCTCCTCTCCTTCTTTCAAAGTTCTTAAAGCACTAACTGCTTCATATGTGTCTCGTTCTCCCTTAGTGTCATCATATGATACTAAGGGGACCGACTCATCTCTTTTTTGCCTTTTTGGTGGAGGTGGACTGGTTGTATATTCCTAAACAAAAACAATATCTTGAACATCTCCAATTATAACCCCTTTGGGATTTCTCACAAGAAATTTTGTCTTTTTGGGTGAGGGATCATCACCAACCGATTTTCCATATATCTTTTCAAAATTGTTTATATACAACTCAATTATTTTAAGAATATTTGGTTCCTCAGAATAGAACCCCAGGAAGCTTGAGTCCTTTCTTCTCTCTTTTTCTAATCCCACCAAAATATTCCATTTCCTCTTCCTCTGGAAAATTTCATCAAAAGTTTCACAGTTTCTAATAACATCTTCATCTAATTGCACTTCATGGGAGACACCTTGGCTAGTTAGCACTTTTATTTTTACATAATTAATGTGCACAAAATCTCTCCTTGTCAAGTTTTAAAGAATAATTTGTTTTTAGGTATCCTTGGAGTTCTTCAAGTACATCAGATCCATTGGAGAGTCCTGCACATCTAGCCACATGGGGTAAAAAGGTCCCCTTCATTCTCTCCATGACCTCCTTCTCCATCTACATCATTTGCCACATGAATTCCAAGAAGGAAATCCTATAAAAAAGAAATACTGGCAATTGGTGGGGGGCCTGTGGGCATGCATATACTCCGATCAAAGTATGATCAGGCATGTAGAACTATTCACCAAAATTATGAGTGTGTCCTACTTCTGGCTTCTTAGCCAAGGGTCTTATCATTTCCATTATCTGTGGTGATAGTCTATTTACTTGTTGATAGAAATAATGCATAATTGACACAACAAAAACAACATGGAAGGTTTTGTAATCACTGTTGGAATTTTTCTTATCAGACAAGTTGCACCACAATTGCACTGGTACCTTGTTTCCCATCTTATCAAGAATGCCCAACTTTAACTTTTCTTGCAACACTTGTTTGTTTTGATACAATATTAAATGACACAACAAAGATTAATGATGAAAATTACAAGGTCCCTTCTTTTCCTTCAAAGCTACAAGCTATACATGAATCCTCCTCTCAAGCTCCAAAACAAAATCAAACTCTAAGTTCAACTTTTAATTCTAGATCCTCATAGCCATGTACATCATGGCAATTGGTATTTTGTCTTTATCATCCTCACCCAATATTTGGAACAAAGAAAAATATGTTCTTTGAAAGTAAACTTGGAACTCATCAATAGGAAATGGCTCATTTGACACAATCTCCAAAGTACAATTATTAAAACCCCTCTTGCAGTATAGCGGGAGTTCATATTTTCTATATGTCTTCCTTAACCTGTTATAGTCTTGCTCAAGCTTTAGCAACTCAACTTTAGTGATAGCCTATTTGTTCAACATGAAACACTCTACAATGGTTGACCTAGTTATTACCAACAGAGGGTTTCAACTTGGCATCCTCACTGTCCTAGTGACATGGCAATAGTTTTGAGCTAGCACTTGAATTAGCTCAACATCAACAAATATATTGGGTGCTATCAATTTGGTCAAATCCAGAGACCAAGGGTTCGACACTAGAACCTTCCCATTCCCATTTTTATAAAAGTACCAGACAAATCTCTACACCCTTGCATACTATCCTTAAAGACCTTCCTTGACCCAGTATCCTCTAACCGCGGTAAAGAATCCAACAAAGATTTTTGAAGGTGTCTCTTCTTCTTAGTAGGATTAGATGACTCTCCCTTTTGTTTTGAGCTCTTCACCATTCACAGAGCTTTGAGGATTATAGTACTTACTTGTCGAATGTGCAGTTGCTTCTATATCTCCCCTTGTCGTTGCAGAGTTCAAGTCATCAATTACTTGGGTGTAGAATAAAATGTTCAAGTGCGAATTATGGTTTTAATGAGGGTCTATGATTGTCACTTCACATTTAATTCATGTGTGCTGATTTACTTCAGCCACCCTTTCCGAAAAACTTGGGTATAATGTGTTGATGTTATCATCCATTTGTATTTTTCCCTTTACTGCTACATCGCAAGTCCTTCCCTTGAATTTGTCTCGACCGCACGATATTGTGGTAATAGTCACCATGTTACCACAATGTCTTTTTATGTTGCACTTGTTCCCTTTGCGGTAATGCGATATTAGGAATTTCTTCTTATTTCCTTATCACAACATTGATTTCACCCAGTTACCAATGCCTTGCTGTATAACAGTAACTTATTATGTTACCACTCTACCATGGAGCTCATAAATATTCAATATATTATTTCTGCGGGACTATGGTGTCACTTTATTCTTTTATCGCCATCCTGCGACCCACCCAAAGGATTTTGACATTAGATCTGTGGTAGCATAGTGACTATTATATTCTTACCGCTACACTACCAACAATTTACCAAGCCACAACAAACCCCTTGCAGGATGGAAATGAATTGACTTAACACCTTTTATTGTTATCACCATCCAACAACTCTTTGACTGTTCTTAGGTTTAACTTTGCGGTACAACAATATCTTATATTAACACTTCTTTTCCCTACTGTTGTCTCGCAATCTCCTTGCAACTATGGAATATGATGCTTGCGATATTGCGATAACCTATGGTGGTGGATTATTTAGCCAATGTAACGGGATGATTACAATTAGAGAAGGAAAAATAGGGATTTTATGAGTCATGGCAATGGGAAACTTTGAGGCATACAAGACTTTCACAAGTAATTAATATTTTGGAATAGGAATGGGTAAAATGCAGGCTTGAAGTTCATGATTACTTAAAAATTTTGGGGGGTTCTAACATCACGCACTTGAGTTTGAAGATTCACCTTCTTTGAATATCTTTCCTTATCGATTACTGTCATTCCTCTAGTCTTTTCCTTCTGAATTTTGATCTTGGATTTCTGGAGGAAATTCAAGATGTAAATTCTTCTTCTCACTTGCAATTGAACTTTGGATCCTTAGGGTCTAGAACTAGATTGCATTGAAGCTTGAATGTTTGGAGTCTGAATGTCCTCCTCAATGTTTGGAATTGGAATTCTTCCTTCATGAACTTCATATCATAAACTGGATCTGCTCATCTTGGACCTCCATGTCTCTTAACATCTTGATGTTGCCTTTGGATTGGAAAGATGAATCCTTGATGTTTTATCATTTTTTGACATTTTGGAGATGGGTGCATTTGGAGCTTCAAGAAGGAATTTCTCCATATAGTCAAAATTTTGAGTTCTCATGCCTTGAGAATGCTTGGGCACACATGAGATGGCATGGAGGATTTTTCCAACACTTAGTCACATTTTGAGTTTTCATACCTTCTAGAATGCATGAGATCACATTTTGAGTTTCCATGCCTTCTGGAATGCTTGAGCGCATAATAGGCTTGGTGGAGGAATTTTCAAACATAGCCAAATTTTTAGTTTCCATGACTTCATGAATGCTTGGGCATACTTGGAGGAAGAAGAAGGAATTTTCCCATAGTCAATTTTTTGCCATTTCCAAGATTGGGGCACCTTTGGAGTCTAAAGGAAGAAAATTTTAACACTTACCTATATTTTCATGATTTCCAAAGACTCCTAGCATGCTTAGGCGCATTCTGGACCTAGAGAAGGATTTTTGGATTTTTGGAAAATTCCTCCCTACCTTGGAATTTGTGCCCAGGGAGGTCTTCCTGGTGCATTGGAGTACTGGCAAAGAAGGATTTTTGGAAAATTCCCCAGAGGCAAATTTTTGGATTAATGGAAAATTCCTTGGAAAAGGATTTTTGGATTTTGGAAAACTCCTTAGCGAAGGATTTTTGGATTTCTAGAAAATTCCTCAGAGAAGGATTTTTGGATTTCTGAAAAATTCCTCAGAGAAGGATTTTTGGATTTCTAGAAAATTCCTTAGAGAAGGATTTTTGGAATTCTAAAAATTCCTCAGAGAAGCATTTTTGGAAAATTCCTCCTCTTCTTGGGATTTGCGCCCAATAATAGATTTTGTCATAGTTAGTATTGTCGAGGAGGATTTCCAGACTTAGTCAAAATTTGATCACTTGCTTGGTCATTTTCTTTTCCAGATTTAGAATTGGATGCTCGGGATCTTTCTGCAATCAGTGTTTCATTTATTGCCAAGAATAGACCTTTCAAAAACAGACTTACTAAAAATAATAAGTTCTTCCAAACACCAAATTAGGGCAAATGGGGACACAGTGAAAACTTCCTAAAAAATAGACTTACTAAGAATAAACACTGCTAAAAATAGTAAGTTTGGCCAAAGTCAAAATTAGGCCAATCGAGCCCACAGTGAAACTTACTTAAAATAGACTTACTAAAAATAGTTTCTTAAAAAATGCTCAATTTCATTAGTAGGTCCTTTGAAGGATTCTTTTTTCAACACTTAGCCAAATTTTCACTATGCCCAAGGTTACTGAGCTCTTTTCGAAGTCTGCACAATAATGCTTGCTTCCAGTTATAGCATAAATCAGCTGCATTCATCCAAACACTAAATTTATTGGTTTGGAGTGCATTTTCACCTTTGGGAAGGGATTTTTCCAGAATTAGCCAAATTTTGGTTGTTCATCTTTCATTTCTTCATATTAGTTCTTAGGGACACTTAGCCAAATATCCATCAGTCCATTCCTTTGTTTGTGCATTGTTTGTTCTATCATTGCAATCTCTTCCTTGGATGATGATGTCATCCACTCAATGATGTCCTCTTCTCAGCATCCAAAGTCTTGCTCCCCATAATGTACCTAAAAAAGACAAGGAAACATTGTGAAGTACAAGTATCAATCAAGTCATAAGTAGCAAAATCCAAAGTTCAAAGGATAAAGCAATAAGCACAATGCATTTCTCAATACATCAAAACTCTAATTCTCAACTTAATGACAATATTAAGACTGTATCCTATCTAGGTTGTATATATTATAAGAATCCATTCCATACTTAGTCATTTTATTACTTTCAAAGATTAAAATCTAGACCAAAAAGACCCTAGAATTCATTCCTTAGGGTCGAGAGATGACACTGACCACAAAAGACTTAGTTTTCTTAACAAAAAAGAGGGGGTCCCCATTTGCAATGGGGTGATGTGCGAAAATGTCACAAAATCTAGCGCCAATTTCAATAAATATTATGAACATTTGAAAGATAAAACTAATCCATATCCAAAATCTTTGTAAAATTCCATCCAACCTATCAAATGACTAGAAAACATACTTGAAAAGGAAGCAAAATCTCATATTGGATCAAGCCACTCAAACTCGTATTACCCCAGTGTGTGCAATTGAATTCACTCCGGCTCATAAGATCATTAAGACACTCAAAATCCCCCATGGTAGGCTATGTAAGTATCTTAACTCCAAAAGCATCATGGACATTGCCTCACTGCCAGTTAGGCATCCATAGTCTCGCCAAGGTTATCATTATAATTCCCACGAACATTGCTCCACTGCCAACTGGGTGTCCATAGCCCCGATGGAGATATTCACAAATTCCCAAAGCCAATGACTTTAGTATTTCTTTTCATTTCTCTTTTCTCTTTTTCTTTTGATATTGATTTTGTTTTCACACATTCTACAATTGGCTCGTAAGCAATGAACCTCACTATGGGTATGAGAATTATAGTGGTGTTGAGGCAAGATTTAGGATTTTTCACTAGCCACGACTTCTCCTAAGGAAACCTTAATAAATTAGAGCAATTGATTAAGTGTGTAAAAATATAGTAATCACAAGATATTAGTGTCAAGACACAATAAGTGATTCCACTTTGAGTCAAGTACAAGTCCTAACCAAATGATAAAATCAGAAAAGAACCTCTTATTCCAAAGTACTTAATAAATAGTTATCCAAGAAATGGAATGAACATGACTAAGTAAAAATGCTTGAGCGAGCTTAAGATAACAACACCTTTCTCACAAATGAGATTCCCCAAAGGAAACCTAAATTAAACAAGAACAAAAATTTTGAACAGACAAAAATCACAAGACTTAAATATATACAATTCCTAGCATGATTTCTTAGTGTAGACATCTAAAAATGGTCAACGCTTGCGGAGTCATACTTTAACATCTGTGCATTGCTTTATTGTAGGGTTTTTGCGTCGCATTAACATTTCTTCTATGTTGCGCACTTGGTCTATATCATTTGCGAGTATTGAGTCTTTCTTCTGCATTCCTCATTTTTCTCGCTTTCGAATTAGGTCTTGTCGATAGCAATCTTCAGTCATGATTTTGGTCGATCTTATCCTATGTTATCAATGTGCGTGCTCATGTATCATCATTTTGGACATCGTCAATCCTAGTCGATGATAGAATTAGGGTTTTGTCCTCTTGTCAATCTTGTAATTTTGTGATCGATTTGTGATCGATCCTTGTCCTCTTGTCAATCTTGTCATTTTGCGATTGATTTGTCATCGATCCTTGTCCTCTCCTCAATCTCGTCATTTTACGATCGATTTGTAATCGATTCATCATCGATCTTTGTCCTTTTCAATCATGTCAATTTGGATCAATTAGTCATTGTTCCTCGTCAATTGGCACTTATCAATTGGTCTCCTTGTCAATCTTGGTCAATTTGTCATTTGATTTTTGTCAAACCAATCTTCATCATTTATCAACACTGGTCCTTTGTCAGTCAGAATCATGATCAAATCAACCCTACATCAATTATCTTTTGTCAAGACCTAATTGTCGTCCTTGCATTTCTAATTCATCTTCTAGGGTTTTATGATTTATTCATTTAATCTTGTTTGTCATTTTCCCTCTAGGTTAAATAATTTATTTATTTATCCTAAGTCTTCTTGTCACAATTAAATATTTATTTAATTGGTTAATTAATTCCCTCTTTTTGTGAATTAATTAATGAATGAAAAATTATTAATTAATTCACCTAATTTTCTAATTTCTTCTAATTTCTATTTCTATTTCAAATTTTTGTCATAACACCTTGCATAGCACTTTGTCATAATTTGTCATAAATTGTCATAATTTGTCATAACACCTTGCATAGCAATTTGTCATATACTTGTCATAATTTTGCTATTCTTGATTTGAATTTCCTTTCAAATCTCTTCATGCTAATCTTGTCTTTTCTCCAATTTATCTATAAATTGGATGAGTTCCTTTGTCAATGGATCAATTAATCACACTTTCGAATCACATTTTCATCCGAATCAATCACACTTCTAGTATCCTTACGTTGTCATCTCATCTTCTCAATCTTGCTTTCATACTATGCTTGTGCACTTGTAGGTGAGATCCACAAACACACCAATTTGAAGGAGAAAGAAGGACAATGGAGAATTCTGGAGGAGATATTCGCGTTTGTAATGGTTTACATTTGGTTTGAATGTCTTATTTTCAATATCTCTATTGAATGTTTTTAGGATTTCTTATCATTGCAATCTAGTTTTTGTGATTGAGCTAGTCTAATTTCTATTTGCTTTGATGGTTTCCAAATTCCTACCTACACTTAGGATGTGCAAGAGCAACATGGCATTAGTCATGGTTCGAAGCCTTTCAACTTCATCTTTAAACACGAAAAGTATTATTTCATAATACAAATCTCAAACTGAAGAAAAACTTTAGGAAAGATCAACAATTAGGGCAACTCATCTTGACCATGATTAATCCATAAACAAGTTGTTCCTAAATTTTCTTAATCAAATTCACAACTTTCAAACTTAGGAGTAAGGAAAGAGGAACCCTGGTGGTCTTCGTTCCCAGCCATAAATTCTTACATATCGTCCACTGCTTCATCAAGAGGTTGGAGTTGGTGATGTATCATCCCACCTGCATCTGTAACATTGAACTCAAATTTCCAATCCTCAATGGGCACATTGTAAGAACTAGCTTCAAACATAAATTTGGAAATATGATTTATTTTAACCATCAAATCCTTTTGAATCATCATTGGTCCCGTTAGCGCCAACCCGAGTTGTTCTTCTTTTGTCATGGCAATTTACTCATTAGCCGACACTTCATACATTTCAATACAGTTCCTCGTAAAATTTTAGAATTTCCATTCATACTCTGTTTCCATCCGGATGGTCCATAGATTGTCAAATATTCCCTTTTACATCAAATTGCTTATCATTTCCTCTATCTAATCTATACATGCATGAACCTCCTCATTAAAGATTATTCCCTCTTGAAGTGCATTAGAATCAATTCCTTCTTCATGTTTTCCTCCTTGGATGAATGAACTTTGGAAATCTCTCACATCATCTCCACTTTGAGCTAAGTCCTCCATTTCTGGTTCTTGATGATCTTATATTCATTGGCTTCCATATGTTGATAATCGCCTCGAGTGGATCTCCTTGCTTGGATGTATTCTATTACTCCTTTGATCTTTACTCCAATAGCCTCTCATTCTGACGTGATGTAGGAAAAATCTTCAAAAAATCTTCATCCATTTGAATGCTTAATTCAGTTGTACTATCTTCTAATTTTCTTCTTTCTACTTTTGATGCAAGACTAAGATGCTTGTTTCAGATGCATTTCCTTGGTAATTTTGATGATTTGAACTAACATCTAGCTTGGTTGATGTCCCCTTCACATATTGGACAAGTGAATTTTGAGTGAGGTGCATTGTGAATCTGACACCAGCGAGGAAGTAACACGCCTTTGAGTTGTATATTACCAATCTCAATTTGACTTTGAATCCTCAACTTGAATCTTGAGAAAGGATCATTGCCATTGACGTTATCGTCAGGCTTTATGCACAATTCTAGTTATCCTTGACAAGAATGTCAAGCAATTCATCTCATCATGCTTGGTGGTTTCATGAATCTGACACCTCCTTGATAAGGCAAATGAGACAAATTCTTGGGGTCTAGTTGACCATTCAAATCTTCTTGAACCTGAGTGATGTTCACAAGGCGATTGTCCTGACAACAAGAAATTGACATGTTGCCCATCTATTGAGAAATCTTCTTTTTGATTTTCCATTTTTTGTTTTTTTTTGGATTTTGGTATTTTTTCACTTTGTTTTTGGATTTTTTGATATATGATAGATCTAACATATCTCCGATTTCGCACTTGAAAGCTCATATGGGTTTTGACCAACTTGAATTTCTTCACTTTTTAAAATAAACGATTTGATGTTCACACCCTCCTTATAGCATCAATTTTGTTGATAGGTATTTTATGACCACACTAACATAGAATAAAATACCAAGGTATCTTATCCTCTCTTGAGCAAAATCTTGTGTATGTTAAGATTGGGAAATATCATATAGGTGACTCCAAGGTTCTTCTCTGTTAGGTCTTGACGTGCAGATAAGATCAATGGTCATTGTGATATGTTGGTAACACAAAGGGACTTACGTTTGGATCATTCTTTCACTTCTTTGTTGTGGTTGGAACTGCGTCATCGAATATAACAATTTTGTGATGCTTTTGCTTCAAATGAATTGAATTGAAATTAAAAGAGAAAGGGTTAGAGAATCTATTCTACTCCTAAGGACAATGATTTCAATGGATAGTTCCCTAATGGACAAAATTCACATTAACTAAGTTTTGCTTCACCAAGCTTAGCAACAACTCCATAAGGCCAATGGAATCTTCCAAGGGTAATGCAAATAATTTTCATATCATAACTAACACCATCATAATGAAAAATGTACATTCAATGCAAAGTTAAGCATCCATATGAAAAAAGGCTTTTGCTAACTTTACATTGCAAATAGAAATCATCTAAGTGCAAAAAGTATGAGCCATTGAAATTCATCAAACATTGTCACATTTTTTATTAACATCAATGTTCTAACAATTTGAGAAATTGAAGGAACACCATGCAACAAGATGAAATAGACGAGAATCCACCATAACTTCAATGTAATCAAGTTTTATTTCTCCATGTCATATGCAACAATCTTCTCCCTCTCCTACTCTACTTTTACTCTAAGGAGCAAGAGCTATTTGCTTCTAATGAGCTAATTATCTAATGAATTACAATTGAGAAGGCAAGGCCTTTTATAGAGATCCCCACACAAATGAATGGCCAAGATTGATTTGAAATCAAGGGCCAAGATTTCAAGATGGAACCCTAATTAGGGTTTGACCAAGAAATGACCTATGTGGCGCTAGGTAGTGGGTCTCAGTCATCAATGAGGTGTCACACTCACTATGCATTTAATATCCCATCACTTAGAATAGCATGCCCACTAAACATTTAACAACTCATTGCCCAAAATATGGTGCTCACTATCCTTTCCTTGGCGGAAAATGCAGTGAAACTGATCATGATGGTTGGGAGACATTTGATTGGTTGGAGAAGGTGATGAGTGCCACCTTAATATGTTGGACGCCATGTGGACTTGGTAACTCATTATGAAGAATATTCCATTTTGACTAATTGTGATGCAGTATATTCCAAAATTGCATCATCTAGACCAAGGTTCTAACTTTGATCAACTCTTCTGAAATTATCCTTGATCATTTTCTTCTTTCTGTTATTCTCAAAAAAGAGAAAACCCAAGTTCACCCGCAATTTACCTATGAAGTAGCCAATTTCAATCTATGAAATACTTTAGGGCTTGGGACAAAATGACAAGGATAAAAATCCTTCTACTCTTCAGGCTTTGCAAAACCTAGGTGGGTGTACCTTTGATGCATAAAATTAGACCAATGACACACAAGACAACATCAACAGAAGCAGATAGATCTCATTAAAGGTTCAAACACAAGGAGGGTACTGTAGATAGGCTAAATCTACATTGACAACTCGATAGGTCTGAACATGAGATAAGTGGAACAATTCCACAAAACAGAAAAGAAAGATATTATGATTCTTTAAAAAAAATGCAAGTAACCTCTAACTGTAATAGATCAGTGCCTCAATCCAGGCATAGAGTCAATACAAATAGCTACAAATAAAATCCAAGCTGCAAATCAGATCTATTGAAAAATATCCCTGTATTAATGCCTGACATTAATACATTCTAAACTCAAACAAAGGATCATACATATCCAAATATTAATTCAAAATTCACAATTTCTGCTCATCGAATTTAAATCCTTTTTGTAAAGGATACTTGAGAACAAGAATTACACTCTCTCGTGGGAGGATAAACCCAAACTCCCTTGAAGACTGGATTTATTGAATTTGAAAAAAATGCCTGAAGACAATCCAATGGAACTGCATATATGCCTTACATATATGCGACCTGCAACTAAGAATTTACAGCTAAATGCATCTATTCAATGAAAGAAGAATGAGGACATTTAACAATTACAACCCAGAAAATTAAATGCATAGGAGTGGAACCCCTCTTGGAAATCTCGCTTCGAGAATTTCTCAAAAATTGGAACCCTTACAAAAGAGAAAAACTTAGAATATATAGAAGAGGGAAAAAGATCAGATCTCCATCTATCAGTGACAAGTGTCCCACTCCTTCTGAAAATATTCTTTCCATCACTCCCATGGAAACCTCTCTCCAAATTTTTCACAAGTTTTAAAACTGATAGCAAAAACGAACTTCTTGTTTTGCGAGCTTTCTAACAGTATATCACACTTATATATTCGAGTAAAAATAACCCATCAACCATTAATCTTTCATGCAACCAGGCATTTAAATCTCTTCATTTTCACTATAGTTTGAAACTATATATTCAATCTTTATTTATTCCCTTTCTGCTCCACCACATGGCGCCTCCTGGTTCGTTCGCGAATCCACCAGTTTTCCCTCTCATCCACCACGTCAATACCGCCAGACCCACCTTAGGCCTTGGCTCTTCTTTGTCACTGATCCATGAAGGGTTTTCATCGAGCACTTCACAACCGCGGTACAACGACCACTGTTGGATCATCTCTAACCTGCTCGGTCGTTATCACACCTGGGTCACTCTCCCTTTCTGTCGGGCCCGCCACGTGTCACCTTTGGATTGGCTCTGAAGTCCCTGTCCTGCCACCTTAGCACAACCTCACTAACCGCTGGAATGAAGCTCTTCTTTGTCGCTGGGTCATGAGGGATATGCCAACGAGCGGTTTCCCATCACAACCTAGTGACCACCATTGGATCTTCTTCGGATCTGCTCGCTCGTGAGTTCTCTAGTTATTTGGGTGTTAGCATTTTATGCTAGCGAGCTAGAGACTGTTAATGAAATTTCTTTGGTCACGAAGTCTCGAGTTGGTTTTTGCCACACCCCTTATGTCAGGCCCGCCATGTGCCACTTCCTGATTTGTCCATGCATCCAGTTGTCTTGACACTTGGACCCGCCACCTGGACCTGGGCCCGCCTTGTCGCCAAGTCGCGATGGATAACATTTCGGGCACTTCACAACCGCTGTACAACGACAGTCGTTGATAGTCCCAGAATTTTACTCCACCATTGGTCTTCCTTGGATTTGTCATTGGATCTTCTCGATTTGCACGACCCTTAGCCTCTTCTCGCCAGCCTGTCCCAAAATTTGGACACCTTGAGATGTGCGGGCACGCGGGGTCCACTGAGCGCATGCTTTTTTGTCAAAAGCCTTTAAGCTTTAGACACTTGATATGCGTGGGGCTTTTAATTTGAATACAAAAAATGCCCTTCCCACAACCAATGTGGGATAAAGGCTTTCCCTTGAAAGTTTGTTTGCAAGTTTCTAATGTCTTTAACTCTTTCTTTGGCATCTGTGGATTGGCAGAGGTCGTTGCAGTTTGGTTTTACCAATAGCATTTTCCTGAAGGTTTCCAATGCCATATGCAGGGGAAAAAGATTGTAAACCTGCCAATGAAATCTGCTTGAAGTGTAATTGCCTACTCCACACCATGCAGGGAGAATTCCGCCAAGGGGCATTTGCTTAAAAGTTTCAATTGTCTTCTCAAACGCCAAATTGGGGGGAATACAGACTTTCTACCTACCATTGCATTTGGTTGAAAAATTCAAATGCCTTCACTTTTCACAGGCACACGAGGGGAGGATGTTGGCTTCATTTTACCCTTCTTTGAAACGGGCCTATCAAATTGACTCAAATTTTATGAGTCCCAACACTTTCTACACACTTGGGTTTGGGAATTCACCTTCTTGGAATATCTTTCCTTGTCGATGGCTACCATTGCTTGACTCTTTTCCTTCTAACTTTTGATCTTGGATTTTTGGAGGAAATTCAAGATGTTGTAAATTCTTCTTCTCACTTGCAATTGAACTTTGGATCCTTGGGGTCTAGAGCTAGATTGCCTTGAAACCTAAATTTGAATGTCCTCCTCGATGTTTGGAACTAGAATTTTTCCTCCAGAGACTGGAGTTCTTCTTAAACTTGGATGTCATAAATTGAATCTTCTCATCTTGGATCTCCATGCCTCTTAATGTCCTGATGTTGCCTTTGAATTGGATAGATGAATCCTTGATGTTTTATCATTTTCTGACATTTTGGAGATGGCCGCATTTGGAGCTTGGAGAATGAATTTCTCCATATTTAGTAAATTTTTTGAGTTTCCATGCCTTGAGAATGATTGGGCACACATGAGATGGCAAGGAGGATTCTTCCAATACTTAGTCAAATTTTGAGTTTCCATACCTTCTTGAATGCTTGAGCACATAATGGGCCTCGAGGAGGAATTTTCAAACACTTAGCCAATTATTCAATTTCCATGACTTCATGAATGCTTGGGTGCACTTGGAGGGGGAAGAAGGAATCCTGACATGCTTGGGCGCATTCTGGACCCAGAGAAGGATTTTTGGGAAATTCCTCCCTGCCTTGGGATTTGTGCCTAGGAAGGTCTTCCTAGCACATTGGAGTGACAGAGGAGGATTTTTGGAAAATTCCTCGGAGAATGATTTTTGGATTTCGAAAAATTCCTTGGAGAAGGATTTTTGGATTTTTGGAAAATTCCTCAAAGAAGGATTTTTGGATTTTGGAAAATTCCTCAAAGAAGTATTTTTGGATTTTGGAAAATTCCTGAAAGAAGGATTTTTGGATTTTGGAAAATTCTTGAAAGAATGATTTTTGGATTTTTTTTAAATTCCTCAAAGAAGGATTTTTGGAGTTTTGGAAAATTCCTTAGAGAAGGATTTTTGGAAAATTCCTCCTCTTCTTGGGATTTGCGCCCAAGAATAGATTTTGCCATGGTCAGTCATACTGAGGAGGATTTCCAAACTTAGTTGGGATTTGATCACTTGCTTTCTCATTTGCTTTTCTGGATTTAGAATTGAATGCTCAGGATCTTTCTGTAGTCAGTGCTTCACCTGTTGCCAAGAATAGACCTTCCAATAATAGACTTATTAAAAATAGTAAGTTCTTCCAAACACCAAATTAGGGCAAATAGGGACACAGTGAAACATACTAAAATAGACATTGCTAAAAATAGTAAGTTTGTCAAAAGACAAAATTAGGCCAATCAAGGCCACAATGAAACTTACTAAAAATAGTAAGTTCTCAAAAAATGCTCAAATTTTTGTAGCAGGTCCTTTGAAGGATTCTCGTTTCAACACTTAGCCAAAATTTCACTATGCCCAAGGCTATTAACCTCGTTTCTGAGTTTGCAGGAGAAAGCTTGCTTCCAAGCTTAGCATAAATCATCTTCATTCATCCAAACACCGAATTCCTTTATTTGGAGCACATTTTTAGGTCTAGGGAGGAATTTTTCCAGACAACCAAATTTTGTTTATTTCTCTTTCATTTCTTCATATCAATTCTCAAGGTTCTCTCGACACTTAGACAAATATTCATCCATCATTCCATTCCTCTGTCTGTACATTCTTTTTTCTATCATAGCAATCTCTTCCTTGGACAATAAAATCATCCACTCAACAATGTCCTCTTCTCAGCATCCAAAGTCTGGCTCCCTGCAATGTACCTAAAAAAAACAAGGAAACATTGTGAAGTACAAATATCAATCAAGTCATAAGTAACAAAATTCAAAGTTTGAAGGATAAAGCAATAAGCACAATGTGTTTCTCAATACATCAAAACCCTAATTCTTGACTTGATGACAATATTAAGACTGTATCCCATCTAGGCTATATATTCCTTAAGAATCCATTTCATACTTAGTCATTTCATTACTTTCAAAGATCAAAATCCAGACCGACAAGATCCTACAACTCGTTCCTTAGGGTCGGGGGATGACACTAACCACAAAAGACTTGGTTTACTTAGCAAAAAGAGGGGGT
Source organism: Cryptomeria japonica (assembly GCF_030272615.1). Taxonomy (NCBI): domain Eukaryota; kingdom Viridiplantae; phylum Streptophyta; class Pinopsida; order Cupressales; family Cupressaceae; genus Cryptomeria; species Cryptomeria japonica. The sequence goes on along the minus strand of NC_081408.1, from coordinate 410,972,130 downwards.
CCCCATTTGCAATGGGGCGATGTGTGAAAATGTCACAACAAGTACAAGTTTTCATTAATTCCTCTATGGAGCCACCATTTGTCACTTCCCTGCCTAATATCCCTCTGTTTTGCCAGCCCATTCACATGTTGCATACACAGGGTGTGTCCAATGCAGCCTTGTCTACTTCATAGCCTTCTCTTCATCAAATATTTTCTAGGGCACTTAAACCCACTACAGTTGATCAAAGGCCTTCACCTTTGTAGAAACTTAAGTGGAAGTTTGAGCATGGCCCCATTCTTGAGTTTCGTCATCGAAGACTAGCTTCGATGATCTCTATTTTTGTTTCTTTGTCTATTTCAATGTTTGTCTCTTTGTATGCATCTGTTTGCGTTGTTGAGAAGGTACCACCTTCAGAGTTTGTCTATGTCCCTCTTCCAAAGGTCGGTGGTCTGACTCCTATTTCATAGTGTTGGACCAAGTCACCTACCTCTTTTGTTGAGGGGCATTTGTTTGACTCTTTAGAGGATATTTTGACATTTTCTACAAAATTTACAACAATCATTGACTCTCGCTTCTTAGGAGCTTTGGGATGAGGATGTGGAAGCTGCATCATCCTTGGTTCTTTCCATTGGTGAAGTGTCTGGTGCTACCCTTACAATTATCCCTCTTATGTCTCATCCTCCCTCCCCATATGATCAAGATTGGCAAGACAATGATCTGATGGTGGGCAATTACTAGGACAATACCCTTCTTATCTCATAGATTAGAACATGCATGTTTGTGTTCCTCTGTGCTTGCTTTATATGTTTTGTGCCCCTCTGAAGGACCCAAGTTACTTTGTAGGTACTTGGAAACAAGGGTTGATGATTATCTTTATGTGTTTGTTCTCTCAAGGACCCAAGTCAGTTTGTAGGTTCTTGTAAATATGGGATTATTTGTTGTGAACTTTCTCTATTTGTTAATCATCTTTCTTCTATTTATCATATCTTGATTTTTGATTTTGGGGATGATGCAAAGCGTTGGGGGCATTTCGGCTCCCTTCCATGTTGACCCAAATTTTTATTTTATCTTTGCCTTCATGTGCCTTCTATAGATCCTCAAAATTTGAAACCATGATGAGTAACTCATACGCAGATGCATTATTTATTTGTCATGTTGTAAGTTCTTATGACATCGAGCTAGTGGATCCCTCTTTCTCTTTGTGTTTTTGTTGATATTGTGGGTACCATGTGTCATATTTTGTGAGGTGAAATTCCATAAAAACATCTCGCTATGTTGATGTTACACAACATCTCTTCTCTTTAGAATGACACGAATCTAACACATACCATTTTGAGGTGGGGCTATCATGTCTCTGCATATCTGCATTTACATCATGTTTATCTCAGTATCTATTTATCTATTTATCTTGTATTCAATTCCTTTGTGGGGGCCAAACCACTATCTTAATTGATCTTTATTATCTTATCACCTTCACTGGGGCCAAACCACTATCTCAATTTATCCTATTGCCTTTGTGGGAGCCAAACCACTATCTAATTGATCTTTGATCACCTTATCATATGGCTATCTAGCATAACATAACTTACTACCCATACCGGTGAAATATTTTTTATCTCAGTGATCACTATATTGTTATTTCTATGTTTGATTGTATCATATTTGTATCAAAATTTTCACTTTTTCATCTAACATGTTTGTTATGAAATAGCCTAGCAATATCTCGTGAAGGTGTAGGTCTCTTCCCTAGAGGAAACTCTGCACAGTTAGAAAATTCCGCTTCCCCTTCGTATCTTGGTAAACTCTTCAACCTATCCTACTTTTTCTCGCATCTCGTGATAATGATATGCTCACTAAAGTGGGGGCAAAATGTAATGTCATAAATTGCACCCTGTGCAATTCCACACTACATAAGCACCTTCACTTTAAGACGATTGGAGAACCCCTTCACCTTTGTGTCCATTTGCTCACTTGGATTGCCTTGTCAACCTTGCCTTTGTCCTTTTCCTGGCTCTATTGACTATTTGGCACATAGGCACTTGCGTGCCACAGAGACATTTGTGCGTTGTGTTAGCATCTCATAAATATGCAGTTTGAAGGTGGTCGTTGGAGTGTTACGCCTGCGATTGGCAGAGGTTGTAACGCCTCCTACAACATATGCCGACATCAATTTTGCTTCCAAGCTGCATATCTAGCCTTTCCTAGCTTCATTTTGGCTCTCTAGAATCTAGGATCACTTGTATACAACTTTCTAATCAAACTATTCACTCACTATTGGATTCTTGGGCTCTCTTGCTCTCTTGGCTCTCCTCATTTTTCTGGTTATACTTTGTGCTTCGAGAGCACTTGGTGTTGCTTCTTCTCTTCTACAAGCTCTTCACTTTTGGGTGTGGAAGGGGAGTCTCTTTCCTCTTGCATTTATCATTTATCTCCATAGCATATCTATTGTCTCTTTTACTTTGTATCTCATTTTATCATTTATCTATCTATCGATCTTGGTTGTCCGCGAAAGTGGAAACACCAAAATAGGGGTTTGACTTTGGCAGACCTCTAAAACACAACCCCAACATTTTCATCTCTCTGGTTTGTGTGCATGATAATATTGAGGAAGAGCTAACCTTCTTGGAAGCTTCATTCATAGACCCATTGTGAGCATTTCCTTTCCTTACTTTGTCTTTCCACTTCATATTTACTGTCATTTCAATTTTCATTATCATTTGTTATCTATAAAATGCATTAAAATGCATATCTAGTTGCTTTGTATTTTCTAGTACAAAACGTCATACTCTGTCTATATAGGCCACCAACATGTCACACTATCGTCCACGACCTGTGCATGTATCCTTGGGCAAAGAGTTGGTGGATCACCAAAAGATCTTTGTGATGTATCTGGTGTTATCTACTGGCACTTGACAACTTCTATGCTTTGTGCTTATCTAGGGTGGAGAGGTTGATTGACTAAGTCCCCAAGAGGTTATCTAGCACCTTTTAGAGTGGTTTGTATTTTTCCCCTCTACAGTTGTTTGTGATTGTCTAGGCCCCCCATGTTTGCTTGTATCACCTTCGCATGTCCACACAATAAAACCATACCCTCTACATCAACAATTGTGTACTTGTGTACACCATTTATGTCTCACAAGGACCCACAAGTACCAAGAGTCATTTTAGAGCCTTCATGTTTTGAATCATGTATATTTCAAGGCCATTAATGGTACCCTAGGCCATGTAAGGATGTAAGATTTTGTATTCAAATGACAAATTTTCAAGACTTGGCAGGAATGTTGCAATGAGAAAATCTTAAACTTCGAAATTTTGGAAAGTTGAATCTTGGGAGAAGAAAGTGAATTTTGATAAAATGATGCATGGATGACCAAACCTAGAATCACAGAAATTAAGGAAAAGTGTATTAGAGGGGAAATGAGGGGTTGGGGGAAGGTATGCCAAGGATGATAGGTCCAACAAGAATGTCAAGATGAGAAACTCTAAAGTTTTTACATTTAGAAAGTTGGATTTTGGGGGAAAAAGCATATTTTGAAGAAATTATGCATGAATGGCCAAACCAAAAATCCCAAAATTTAAGGAAAGGGGGCTTAGAGGGGAAAAAGGGAAGTTGAGAGGAAAGGCATACCAGGGATGATAAGTCCAACAAAGATGCTAGAGTGGGAAGATCAAGACTCTAAAATTGCCCAAAATCACCTAAAAAGGCCAAATTACAAGGCACCGACCACGAAAAAGCCCTTTAATAAATTTTACTAAGGACATTTGTTTAAAACACTTTAGATAAATACCCTTAGGCAAGTATTCAACATAGGAAACCCAATTGGAGATTTTTCAAATTGGTTATCACTAGTATGTATAGGATCAACTGCATAACTTTGGAGCAAAACAAAGGAAAGATGAGAGAAATGAAAATGATGTGCTCATAAGTTTAAGGGTGACATATTCACTTTAGGTTACCCATGAGACCAACTTGAGCTTCAATAGGGTCAACAATGAGGGATGAAAGGTTTCCTAGACCTAAGCTTAGAACCTAAAGTTTAGTCTAAACTATAGAAGAGATGAGAAATTTTTTATCCAAAACATCTTTTTACGCGAAATTCGATCAACTAGGGATCATAATGTTAAATTGTTTAGGATTTAGTGTAGCATCATGGTTAACAAGGTAGGTAGCTCTTGCATCACAAATTAAAAAATGTTAGAGTTATCTTACTCAAAGTAGGAAGATTTAGAGGTGTTATCCTTTGATTGAGATTAAAAAGTAGAACAAGTGATGGGTTTCAAGAGCGCATCCTTTAGTAATAAAGAAGGGAGCAACGAATAACAAGGGCATGGATATCCTTGATAAAGGTTCATTAACAAGTTTAGGAGTAGACTATCCAAACCACATAATTTCTTTTAAAATCAATGAGAAGAGAATGAGTCGAAGCCTTTTGAGGGTGTAGCGTCCTAAAATTGCACCCCTTACAATTTTGACCACATTTGGGGCCCTCACCTTAGCGGTCTCATCCTCATGCTTGATTGAGACCTATTTGTACCTCCCCCATGCAACCGAGCTTCATTTTTCCATCTTGCACCTTGCATAGCCCCTTATTCCTGACCCAATTTGGGGTAGGACCAGGGCGCCACGCCCTGGTCCTCCCAAATTGAGGCCCATTTTGGCCCCTAGGCCCTATCTCAAATTTGAGCGGGAAACCAATTCCTCATGTTGGCCTATGTCGGAAAATTAGAATGTTTGATGACAGGAAAGTATATAAGGAGGTCTCCCTCTCTCATTTGGATATAGGAGGATAGCATGATAACAAGCATAAGGAGCATATAGGTGAGCAAGGTGGAGAAGGCAAGGAGACTACATCAAGCATTCTTCAAGGCTGCATATTCTTCATTGGAGCAACATTACATCATTCATTTGCAAGCATGTGTGTGTTAGGGTTTTGTCATGTTCTTGCCATTTCATACAACATATGTGATTACATTCAAGAAGCAAAGCACCATTATCAACCATTGCAGATTTAAGGTATACCTTTCTATTATTTACTTTAGTATTTGTAATATTTCATTCAAGGTTGATTCCTCAACCGGGGTTTGACTTAGGCAAACCCCTATTCCCAACACATTTCCCTTTTCTTCTGTGTGTAGGAAACAAGTGTGTGGTTGTACTTCTGGAAATAAGATTCAGACACAGAGACGAAAAAACCCTTTTCAATGATCGAAAATTTCAAAGGACCAAGAGGGGGGCATTCCGGTCCCTGCACTTGGTCCCTGCTATTTTTGGTAGTTTTCATAGGGCAGTTCTGAATCAACTCATATTACTTAGACCTAGGTGCACAATGAAATCCCGAACCTGTAACTCACTGTTTCTACATATTTTGTCTTCAATTTCAACATTCTACTTATTTTAACAATTCAACTTACAAAAGAGGAAAACCCAAACCAATCCAATCCACTCAGTAGTTAATCCTTGTCTCATTTAGGATTGGATTTAGTGGATTCCCTTCCTCTTTTGAATGTAAAGTCCTCCAAGTGAAAATTTCCTTAGTAATTTCTCCCTTTCATGTGGTGAATTTGCAAAGCTCAAATTTTTCACTTTACAGTGGGTAGTAATTCCTTTTGCACTTTGTGACTTGCTAGAGGAAGAAGGGCTTTCCTCATTAATGGGGCTATTAGGGATACTCATCATAAGGGCTAGCGAATTGCATAAATGGAAGGAGTATAGGAGGAACATCATACCTTGGTAAATAGGGATTGCACTTTTTTTGAGAAGAACCTCCATGATCTAAATTGTTATAAGGAACTCAGAAAAAGTACAGAAAAATAGAAGTAAACCATGCCTAAGGTGATTTAGAAGAGGAAGTTGGTAAGAAAATATATAATAATACCTACCCTATAGAGTTATATAATTGACAAGTTACATATTAATAGCTTCCAATGATTTAGAAAAAATAACCTCTATAAGTTTTTTGAAAACATCTCACCCTCTCATCACTATGAAGGAAAGTATTCATTGTATCTTATCCTCGGACTTGTTGGCCCTATTCAAATTAAGCCCATCTATCTACAGAACAATAACACTACCAATGTAATCCTTAGTCATACATAATAAAAAAATTCTAATGAAAACCTTCCCATTATTTTGATTTTGTAAATTCAAGTCCACATTGTAGAATCATGACCCTTCACTCTCAAAATGGCAGGAAATTCCACTTTTAACAAAAATTCACCATAAGTTTTTAAGATTTCCACAAGAAGCAAGATCCACACAAACACAGTCTCCACCCATAATTCCACCGACCAACTATAGAAAAAGAAAATAGCTATGAACAAGAATGTATACGGTAAAAAAATAGGAATCAATTGATGAAATCAAACCCTTTTGATGTTAAAAAATAGAAGCAATGTGAACAAGAAAGCAAAGCCCATCAATGAAAAGAGTATCTCCTATGTGTGAAGAATTACACAATCTATTGTGTTCAACCTCAAACATATAATAATGTAGAGATAAGCTAGAATGCGTGAGCAAAAAAGGATAGTCCTCATCATTATTATGAGAGAGGAAGTGACACCAAGAAAACTCCCAAGGTAGACCCACTTTATTGGTGTTGAGGGTAGGGTCCTCAATTCGGTGGTTTTTTTATTATAGGCAAGGTGCACCTAGCAATTGAATTGAGTTGTTGAGTTTTCCAGAGCACTGGTTAGCATATTAGCACTAGGAGGGCCTTTTAAATTGTCTTTGCACAAAATCACTTCAAGCTAGAAAAGGAATTGTAAGCATCTTATTACGCAAATTTTGATCAACTAGGGATCATAATATTAAATTGTTTAGGATTTAGTGTAGCATCATGGTTAACATGGTAGGCAACTCTTACATCACAAACTAAGAAACGTTAGATTTTACTCAAAGTAGGAAGATTTAGAAGAGTTATCCTTTGATTGAGAATACGAAGTAGAACAAGTGATGGGTTTCAAGAGCGCATCCTTCTAGTAAAAATGAAGGGAGCAGTGAATAACAAGGGCATGGATATCCTTGATAAAGGTTCATTAAGAAGTTTAGGAGTAGACTATCCAAAACACACATTTTCTTTTATAATCAATGAGAAGAGAATGAGTCGAACCCTTTTGTGGGTTGTAATTCCTTTTGCACTTTGTGACTTAATAGAGGAAGAAGAGCTTTCCTCATTAGCGAGGCTATTAGGGATACTCATCGTAAGGGCTAGCGAATTTCACAAATGGAAGGAGTATAGGTAGAATATGATACCTTGGTGGATAGGGGTTTCACTTTTGTTGAGAAGAACCTCCATGATCTAAATTGTTGGAAGGAACTGAGAAAAAGTACAGAAAAAATAGAAGTAAACCATGCCTAAGGTGATTTAGAAGAGGAAGTTGGTAGGAAAATATATAATAATACCTACCCTATAGAGTTATATACTTGATGAGTTACATCTTAAGAGCTTCCAACTATTTAGAAAATTTAACCTTTCTATAACTTTTTAAAAACATCTCACCTTCTCATCACTATGAAGGAAAGTATTCATGGTATCTTATCCTCTAACTTGTTGGCCCTCTTCAAATTAAGCCCATCTATCTACAAACCAGTAACACTACCAATGTAATTCTTAGTCATAAATAATAGAAAACTTCTTATGAAAACCTTCCCATTATTTTGATTTTGTAAATTCAAGTCTACATTGTAGGATCATGACCCTTCACTCTCAAAATGGTAGGAAATTCCACTTTTAACAAAAAATCACCATACGTTTTTAAGAGTTCCACAAGAAGCAAGATCCACATAGACACAATCTTCACCCATAATTCCACCGACCAACTATAGAAAAAGAAAATAGCTATGAACAAGAATGTATAAGGTAAAAGAATAGGAATCAATTGACGAAACCAAACCCTTTTGATGTTGAAAAATAGGACCAATGTGAACAAGAAAGCAAAGCCCAACAATGAAAATAGTGTCTCTCATGTGTGAAGAATTACACAATCTATCATGTTCAACCTCAAACATTTAATAATGCAAAGATAAGCTAGAATGCGTGAGCGAAAAAGGATAGTCCTCATCATTATTATGAGAGAGGAAGTGGCACCAGGAAAACTCCCAAGGTAAACCCACTTTATTGGTGTTGAGGGTAGGGTCTTCAATTTGGTGGGTTTTTTTTTTATCATTGCTAAGATTAGGGTTGATCTCTCTTCAAGAGATTGATTACCTTTCATTATAGGCAAGGCACACCTAGCAATTCACTTGTGTTGTTGAGTTTGTCAGAGTAGTGATTAGTATATTAGCACTAGGAGGGCCTTTTACATTGTCTTTGCACAAAATCACTTCAAGCTAGAAAATGAATTGTAAGCATAAGGTTAAAATCAATTAAGGGAGACGTTGAACTACTTTACCTCATGCATAGCATACGAAAACTAGAGCTACCCATATTTAGGATTCCCACCACTCCCTTTGATGTCCCTTACAAAACACCAATGCCATTATTTGCTGCTAGGGATTACCATCTTAAAATCCTTGGGTCATTCATGATTTACACACAAATCATAAGAAATTTTATCCCGAGGAGGCCAAAATAGTAGAAATAGAGATCTCCATTACTTTCCAAATGATACTATGTGATTGGCTCGCCTATTTTCCTAGGATAGTAATAAGGAAGCCATACGAAAATCTCTTATAACTCAAAACTCTCCTTCCACTACCTCCTTTGCAACCTCTAATGATATGTGCATGCTAGGAACATTCTCAAATGAGAGGCATTATACTATTTACTGTACAATGAAAAACGTATAGAGGACATACCGCATAATACTCTCATTGCATAGATATTGTTCAATGCAATGCTTCCTTAATACATGCATCACCTATCATAACCACACTATTCCCTTACAATGGGCACTATCATAGGACTAAAGGCTAATGGTTAAAATAAATATCAATCCAACATTCATAACTCCTATTTGAAGTACATTATCTAAGTGAACATTGATTAACAAAAAAACCTAGTGGACCATATAATGCCAATGTACATTTATTTCCCTTAAAAAATAAGTCAAAATCCCAACACAATATATAAGAAAAAAGTATAAACAAAATCAAGGAGTTAGAGAACAAAAATTCGTTAGAGCTACATATGCTCTGACTAATCCCAAAGAGAAAACCATTGAATTGTAGTTGCTTCATCATAGTTGTTTTCTAGACCATCTTACAATATGCACCACCACCTCTAATTTTCCTCTATAATGGTCTCACTTTGATCAATTCTTTCAATCTCACCCACTCAAGCCTTCAACTTACTCATATACAGAAGCCTTGTTGGCCTCGATTTGAGTTAATTGAGTCAACTATGAAAGGTGCTCCCAAAAGTAGGTTAATTGCTCTTCCAACTCACCATGCAAAGCTTCACTTGCAAGCATGACTTTAGTTGCCTCATCCTCAAGGCAATCTTGCTCAAACAATGTTATTTGCAATGCCAAATACTAATAGTAGAGTTGATACTCAATACAAAGTGTAGCCTCAAATATATCAAAGATGGATTAAACAATCGTAGGATGATGCTTTGTTGGTAACCATTGTTTGACAATTTAAAGGTGTCTTGTTCTAGGCAACTATAATTTGCAAAAACACAAACCAACTCTAAATTGAACCTTTGCTCTACAAGATTTTGGATCCAAGTAGCTTAATTTATAATCGATTGAGCACGAGTGTTGCAAGCAACCAAGTCCACATCCTTCATGACATTTGCAATATTGAAGATGACATGAACCATGGTACCCATGCTCTATAGGAAGTGGTACATTGTACCATATGGCTTAGCACTATCTAGGTAAGGAAAATGAATGGATATATGTAATGTCCCCTTCCTGGAGACACATAGGCTGACGAGAATCAGGATTTAGGGTTTCCTATTTTTGTGGAATACTACGTGAGCCAATTGATGCTTGTCTGGGAGGGATTCTTCGATTCCAATTGTGGATTCCTTTTGCATTTTTTGAGGGCTTCGCAAAGGTATAACATGCATCTTGTTCTGAAGTGATTTCTGAACTTACTATTTTTAGTAAGTTGCTAGTAGTTGATTGGATTTTGAGGTTTTTCTAAGTTTTTCGAGCTCATTCACGAGGTTCGACGAGCATGTTTTTCGGAGTTGTTTTCGTGACTTACTATTTTTAGTAAGTGTTAGTTCAGGCAATACTATTTTTGGCAGTCTTGGGCAGAGCTCCAATCCAGTTCGGATTAGTGATTTCTTGCACTTCAGTTCACAATTTGATTTGACAGTGATCAGTAGTTGATTTATAATTGATTAATTAAATATTATTACTTTATCCTAAAGTTTAATATTTAATTATTTTTACCTGATCAATTTTGGAGGAACGACTTAGGAAGGAAAAATTATATCATTTATCCGAAGTCACATTTTATTTCCTAAGTTAGGAGGGCGCCCAAAATGAAGTCATTGCACACTTTATAATGTTTCTCATGTTCGAACTTGTGTACCTTGGTAAAGTTCGACTAGGAGGCCTGAAATGGGATGCCATGTCTTGAGGGGGTCATGTAATGAGATGCAAATGAAATTAAAGGGAATTTGGCGCCATGTTCATTTGAATTTGAGATTCAAAAATCTATAAATACAAGGTTGGGCGCCTCATTTTGATTATCAAGGAGAAATTATACCATTATGTTGTCGGAATGGTGATTGCATTTGAGTTTCAGTGTGTTGTTGGAGACATTTGAGAGTGTGTTTTCAGTTTTCAATGTGTTCAGTGTTTTTCTGTGTCGCTGGTTTGGTGTGGTTGAAGCGAAGTTTTTTTCATATCTCCCTACCCGTGTGATAGATCATTCTGGTTAGCGGCACATCGGAAGTGTATTGGTTGGGCGATTATTCTTCCATTTTGGTGTGGTTTTTGGTGTGAGTTTGAATTTTTTAGCAGCAAGTCGAACTTCCAGTGCTAGTCATACCTTTCTAGAGGTGCTCAGGTTGCGTGTTGGCATTTTTGGTGATGGTTTATGCTCCTATCTTGGTCGCCTTGGTCATATCTTCCATTTGCTTGTGTTCATATGCGATTTGGAGTTGATTCGAGGAAGTTGTGAGTCTTTCAATGTTGCTGGTCCATTTCTGGAGTTGCTAGTATTTTACATCAAATTTGGTTATTTGTTTTTTTGCTTGTATTTCTCTGAGTTCCATTGTTATGATTCCTAGTACTTCATTGTATTCATCATTGAATTGTTGGTTAGTAGTACTAACCTCTATTGTATCTGAAGTACTTCATTGTAATTCCCATTGCATAAGTGGAAGAGGATGGCTTGGTTGCCTTCAATGTTTGTAATTCAGTTTGTAGTTCAGTCCTCCCGCTGCATAAACAGTTGAGTTGAGTTTGTTTAGTGAGAAGTCCTCCCGCTGAAATATTGCAGTAGAGTGATTTGTGTTTGAATGTGTTCTTGTTTCCTTGGCTAGTTTACCACCAAGTTTCTTTGTTTTGACCCATTGGAAAGTGGAAGGGGTTGGCTTGCCGCCCAATATTGTAATCAACATTTTTCGTGTTGCATCTAACGATCCCCTGTCACGGCTCTCAATGATCAAAAGGTGTAAGGTTCCTTTCAGTTGGTTTGGATTGCATTATTCTAACCCTAACGGGTGATTGGTGTGTTTGTAAACCTGTTAAAAAACAAAAAAAAATTGTTGGGGATATTACAATGGTATTAGAGACACTCTTCCTGCCAGCCTGTGTGTTAAGGGTACTCCATGAGTGATAGAGATATCAGATACTACAATAGAGAACAAAGAAGGCAGCAATATCAAATACCATCAGTGCTAGTGGATGAGACCTTTTTAGAGGTTTTCAGAATCAAAGAGAAAGAGGTTGACTTAGTGGATTCAATGGCAGAGAGAACATCAAGTCAAAATGATGCAAATGGGGCTGCAGAGAGAGCTGAAAAGAAGTTTGATGCCATGATGGATATGATGTCCCAGTTGATGGCCACATTAACTCAGAATGTTGATGGGGTTCAAAATCAAAACACCAATGGAAACAATGCCAACACTTCTAACAACTCTTGAGGAAATGGGAATGGTAGCAACCAAAGTAGTAACAATGGTGGAACCGGCGCTGGGTCTGCTTCAAGACCTTTGCAACCCATCTTCCTTCCCAAGGAAGCACCGCCACCTGAAGTTGAGGTTCCAATGGCCGATGAGATAAGGGCTAGATACATGGAGTATGCCTCTCTTCTAGCGGAGATTCAAAACATCCTCACCCTTGACCAATACACGAACCAGAAGAAGAGAAGGGATGGGAGATATGATAACTGTTATTCTGCACCAAGAGACTATCAACAAGCTCTTGGAAAGGTGAATTTAGCTCATTATGATGGGAGCAATAAGTGTACGACTAGAGATTGGGTTCAGAAACTGGACAACAATTTGTCCTTGAGGTCGATGCCTGAAGAAGACGCCATCAAGTTCGCTACCTTACACTTGGATGGGGCTGCTCACGAGTGGTGGTACCATGGGTTGGTCACCCTTGGCCATAGCTCGATCCATACCTATGTGGAATTCACCAATAGGTTGATTGAAAGATTTGATACTAAGGATCGAGAGGTGAAATTTAGAGAGCTTGCAAAACTCAAACAGCAGGGCTTGTTGGATACTTTCGTAACTGAGTTCCAAAGTCTTTCAATTATGGTTAGTAGCATTTCTGAGAAGAGGTCAGTGGTCCTATTCACTGAGGGACTTGAAGAACCTTTGAAAGGATGGATTAAAGACTTTGATCCGCCCACCTTGGCTGAAGCAATCAAGAAGGCTAGGAGCATGGAGTTGGCTGCCCCTAAGTCTAAATTTCAGTCCAAGCCTTTCCCCTATTGAAAGGACAAGAATAAATTTTCCAATCAGTCCAAGAAGTTTCCTCCTCAAATGGATGATGAGCTCCGCCAAGAGCTCCGAAGGAAGAATTTGTGTTACTAATGCAAAGAACCATGGGCCTCGGGTCATAGGTGTCATGGAAAAGGCAGTGCACGTCAATTGGAAGCCTATTCTACTGATGGATCAGATTCTGAAATCTCCGAACAACAGTCTGAAAATGAGGACAACGAGTATGATGAGGCTCCTGAAGGGCCTGAAAGTGAACAAGATGATAGAGGTGTGGTTGCTCAACTCTCGAGCATTCACAAGAATGAATCTTTTAGAGTTTGGGGAGTGTTGGGAGAGCACCATGCCATAGCTCTTATTGATATAGAAGCAACTCATAACATTATTGATGAAAGAATTGTTCCAAAGAGAGGACTAGTAACTGAGGAAGTTGAAGGATTCAAAGTCATGGTAGTTGATGGCTCTACAATATCTTGCAACCGAACGATTTCCAACATGTCTTTGAAGTTGGGAAACTCTGAAGTTTAGGATGATTTCTTTGTGGTAAGCATTGGGGGGATTGGTGATGCAGTCCTCAACATACAGTGGCTAAGATCTCTTGGTGAGATCACTTTAAATCTGCAAACCATGGAGTTGAAGTTCATGTCACAAGGGAGAAAAGTGGTGTTGCGAGGAATGTCCAATGGTGGCCCTAGAATTGTATCAATGAAGATGATGGAGCAGTTGATCCGCCATGACCAAGTGGAGTGGGCAACGAAGTGTATGATAATGCCATCAAGTCCACTTGAAGAAAAGAGAAGCTACCTGATAGACATTCAAACCTTAATCACAAAAAGGAGTAAAGTTTTTGAGAATCCACCCCCTGGTAGACCTCTTGAGAGAGGTACTAAACACATTATTGCGCTAGAAGATGGAGCTAAGCCTGTCATGACTACTCCTTATCGGTACCCAAAGAAGCAGAAGGATGAGATAGAGAAAGCCATTAAGGAGCTTATTGACATGGGATACATTAGGCCAAGCAAGAGCCCTTTTGCTTCGGTCGTACTATTGGTAAACAAGAAGGATGGGACCATGTGTATGTGCATGGATTACCAGGCACTCCATCAGAAGACCATCAAAAACTGGTACCCCATCCCGAGGATTGATGAGCTACATGGTATCGTGTTCTTTTCAAAAATTGACCTTAGATCGGGCTATCATCAAATCAGAATGAGAGCATCATATGTTGAGAAGACAATCTTCAGATGCCACTTTGGGCATTTTGAATTCTTAGTCATGCCTTTTGGTTTGACTAATGCTCCCGCTACGTTCCAATCTTGCATGAACCAGATTTTTCAGAAGTAGCTAAGGAAGTTTGTGCTCATTGTAATATCCCCATTAATTTTTTTATTTTTAACACAACACATTTCACCCGTTAAGGTTAGAACAATCAAACTTGTGCAGAAAGGGAATGTTGAAAGTAACCCTTTCACTTTCTGATCACCGAGAGCCCAACATGAGAAGGTGAGAGCATACGGTGCCAAGGGGTTCGTTAGCTCAAATAACTGCTGGAAATGAAATCTCAAATACAATATTGGGCGGCAAGCCAACCCCTTCCGCTTATCCAACGAGTGTAAGAACTTCTACAATAGTATGGCAGTGCAACCAACCAATTAGAAGATTACAAATTGTAAGAACAACAATCACTCGACCGCTTATTCAGTGGGAGGACTACAAATGAAATAGCAATCAACTCCACCGCTTATTCAGTAGGAGGACTGAAAATCAGATTACAAATCAACTCAACCGCTTATGCAACGGGAGGACAGTATTACAATATTCAAAATAGGCGGCAAGGCCAGCCTCTTCCACTTATGCAATGGGACTAAGAGCAATAATCCAGTTAGATAGCTGTTAGTACTACTAACCAGCTTTACAATGCACAATACGAATTAAAATTTAAGGGAAATCACCATTCCAAAGATAGGTGGCAAGGCCAGCCTCTTCCACTTATGCAGTGGGACAAGAAAGAACAATAGAAACTGTTGTTAGTACTACTACCAGCATTACAATATGAATCATAGCATATAAGAGTGATGAACCAAGTGCAATAACATGACCAACATCTGCAAATGAAACCAATTCCTTTCTCTTCACACCAATGAACTCACACACCCCAAAACCAGCTCCAAACACCAAAAACTCTAATTTTGATATACTCTCAGCACGCTGAAAACACACAGACCAACAACACCAAATCCCACTAAAACACTCACAACTCACCCAATTCTTAACCAAATGACACGAAACTTAAAGCAAATGATCACTAGGAGGTAGGCGATCATTCCTAGGACAACAAAACATGGCAAACCGACCCCAATAATTTATGCACACATTCCAAAGTGCTCAGCCACATGGTACGACCAGCTAAGGTACAATTTTGCAAAAATAAAATTCAAAACACCATTTTAAGCTCTATAAACTTGGAAAATGAATTGCCTAAACCAAAAAGAAAGATAGATGAAATATCCAGTACGAGGAGAATGACACAATGAGACCTGCGACCCAAAATCCACTTCAGCACACTGCGCGACTAACAACAAGAACACACTACAACACTCCCAAAAATCAGAAATCTAATATATAAATCTACAACATTATCTTCAATCCACTCCTCTGAATGAAGAGCAGTCTCTGGCTTGACTTAGTTGTTGTATTGCAAGCAATAAATCAAGCTATGGTTAGGAGGTAAGTGTTCCCCAAAGCTTTCACTCTGCATTTTGGCAGCATTTCATTATAAAAATTCTTGGATACCAAAAACAAGAGCCCAACACTCTTATTTATAGATTTTGTGTCTCCAAGTTCAAATTCACATTCACTTCACATTATTTTGAAATTACATTTCATTTCTCCTTTCTCCAAATCGACCTTGTCATAGGAGCAAATATACTTTATAAAAATGAAAATAAAATCATAATGTGGCATCCAAGGTAGATAAGTGAAATATATTATAAAATTAACTTATTTCTCCATAAGGCGTTCATCTTGCCTTATTAATATTTCACTTTATAAAGTATTTTTCCTCAACAATAAAGCACCCAATATATAATTAAGGAAATGACTTAGATATCAATATAACTTAAGCAATCTCTTTAAAATAAATCATTCAACCTTTGCCTTAAGTTATAATTTAATTTAAAACATCGTTTTTCATCAAATACTGAACCTGCCAAAACAAGCTCCAAGGATATGAGGAAACAAGCTGAGAGAATTGCCCTGCCAGAAATAGTCACTGAATTGAGCTGAAGAACCCTTGCCAAGAACAGCACCAAAAAAAGTTTGGAAGACCAACTGCTCAAACTAACCTGCCGAAAATAGTCATCTGAACAGGCCTGCTGACATCCTGCTAAAAATAGTAAGTGTTTCCAAAGTGATTTTAACAACATTATAAGCAGTCGTTGCACTTACTAAAAATAGTAAGTCCGGAAAAAGTCACCCGATGCAGATGCATGTCTAACCATCTTGAAGCTCTCTGAAAACCCAGAAGGAATCCAGAATCCAAACTGTCAAACTCCCACATACACCCCCTAAAAACACCAAAGAATCCTCCTAGAAAATAGGAAACCCTAATTCCTGCTCTCGACTAGCCTATGGGCCTCTGAAATAGGCTAATGACCAAATGAACTAATCACTACGGAGAAGGGGACATTATACTCATCTTTTTTTATGACATCCTTATTTTCAGTATATCATGGACTGAACACTTACAACATTTGGATGAAGTACTCAACATTCTACAGTCTAAGTCATTGTTTGAAAAGGAATCGAAGTGTGAATTTGGCATGAGAGAGTTGATCTATCTCGGTCACATCATCAGTGTAGAGGGAGTGAAGGTTGATCTTGAAAAGATCAAGGCTATCATTGATTGGCCTACACCTAAGAACAGAACGCGTCTGAAAGGGTTCTTGGGGTTATGTGGCTTCTATAGGAGGTTTGTGAAGGCATATGCTCAGATGGTTGCCCCCCTCACAGATCTTACCAAGAAGGGAGCTTTTGCATAGTCAAATAAAACACAAGAAGTCTTTGACAAGTTCAAAGAAATTATGAGCACATGTCTTGTTTTGGTTCTACCTAATTTTTCGAAGCCTTTTGAGCTTCAATGTGATGCATCGAGAGAAGGTGTTGGAGTTGTGTTGATGCAAGAAAAACATTTGATTGTGTTTGAAAGCAGAAAACTGAGAGGAGCCGAGAGATCATATTCTATCTATGATAAGGAGATGCTTGCGATTATGCACGCTTTGGCCAAGTTCAGGCAATACTTGATGGGAAGCAAGTTTGTAGTGAAGACGGACCACAATAGCCTCAAGCATTTCATGCATCAAAAGGCCCTAAATGAGAGGCAGCAGAAATGAGTAAGCTACAAGCTTACGACTTTGACATTGAGGCAGAAACAATGTTGTAGCAGATGCTCTTTCACGGAGACCCCATTTGAGCTCATTGTGCGAGCTTACTGCAGACTGGAAGGACTTGTTGCTTGCTGATTATGCCAAAAATCAGTCTGCAACTAGCATTATTGAGGGTACTTTTCATGATGAAAAGTACAATTTGGTGGACGGGTTGATTATGTATAAGGGTAGAATCCTTCTTTTGCCCAAATCCAAGTTGAAGGAGAAGGTCTTGCAAACCTTTCATGGCATTCCCCTTGCTGGTCATCAGGGTTTCTTCAAGGCCTATAGGCAGATCCGAGAGAGATTCTCTTGGAAAGGGTTGAAAAATGATGTTTTGAGATACATCAAGGAGTGCAATACTTGTCAGATAAACAAGGATGAACATACTGCACCTATTGGATTGTTGCAACCACTCCCTATTCCTAATCAGAAGTGGGAAAGTATCTCTATGGACTTCATCACCAAGTTGCCTAGAGTGAATGGCAAGGACTGTATCTATGTGGTGGTGGACAGATTAACAAAGTTTGCTCATTTCTATGCCATTACCAGTTCATTCACAATAGCTCAAGTTGCGGATGTGTTCTTTCATGATGTGTTTAGGCTGCATGGGCTACCTAAAAATATTGTAAGTGATAGGGACAACAAGTTCCTAAGAACTTTTTGGCAAGAAATCTTCAAACTGTGTGGTATCGTGCTTACTCTAAGCACGAGTTATCATCTGCAAACGGATGGGCAGACAGAGATAGTGAACAAGTGGTTGGAAGGTTATCTCGGAAACTATGTTTTGGAGCAGCAGAAAGCATGGGTGAGATGGCTACATTTGAGAGAATATTGTTACAACTCCACTTATCACATGTCCATCAAGATGTCAACTTTCATGGCACTGTATGATTACGAGGCTCCCAACTTTGTTGACTTGGTATTTGGTGATAGCAGAGCCCCTCAGGCTAAGGACATGATTTAACAGTGTCATGATATTCTGAAAGCATTGAAGGGCAATCTCTGAATTGCGTAAAACCAGCAAAAGTTGTACGTTGATCAGCAACGTGTAGAGTGCTCATTCGAGGTTGGGGACATGGTCTACCTTAGACTTCAACCTTTCAGATAGTCTACTCTTAAAAAGAGTGGAGCAGAGAAACTCAAGTCGCGTTTCTATGATCCGTTCAAGGTCATGAAGAGAGTTGGAGTAGTGGCTTATGAGTTGGAGCTACCAGCCAGTAGCAAAGTGCATAATGTCTTCCATGTGTCATGCCTCAAAAAGGCGCTTAGACACAATGTTGTGGTCTCTTTTGATTTACCTCCTTTGGATGAAGGAGGAGAGTTGGTGCTTATTCAAGAGGAAATTCTTCATTTTAGAGACCATTTTCTAAGGAGGAGGACCATCAGAGAATACTTGGTGAAGTGGAATAACTTACCTGTTGAGGATGTTACTTGGGAGAATGAAGAAATTCTACAGCATCCAGCCTTGCGATTTCTTGTGGACAAGAAATCTTGGGGAGGGCAGACTGTAATGTCCCCTTCTTAGTAAGGAGAAACTAGTGGTCCATTAGCCTATTCTGGAGACCAATAGGATGACTGGAATCAGGAATTAGAGTTTACTATTTTGTGGAATACTGTGTGAGCCAATTGATGTTTGTCTGCTAGGGATTCTTCAATTCCTTCTGGGTTTTTTGAGGGCTTCGCAAAGGTATAACATGCATCTTGTTTTGTAGTGATTTTTGAACTTACTATTTTTAGTAACTTGGTGGCAGCTGACTGGATTTTGAGGTTTTTCTGGGTTTTTTGAGCTCATTCACGGGGTTTGACGAGCATGTTTTTCTGAGTTGTTTTCATGACTTCCTATTTTTAGTAAGTGTCAGTTCAGGCAGTACTATTTATGGTAGCCTTGGGCAGAGCTCCAATCAAGTCCAAATTACTGATTTCCTGCACTTCAGTTCACAGTTTGATTTGGCAATTATCAGTAGTTGATTTATAATTGATTAATTAAATATTATTACTTTATCCTAAAGTTTGATATTTAATTATTTTTACTGATCAATTTTGGAGGAACGACTTAGGAAGGAAAAAATGATATCATTTATCCTAAGTCACATTTTATTTCCTAAGTTAGGAGGGCACCCAAAATGAAGTCAAATGTTTTCTCATGTTCGAACTTGTGTACCTTGGTAAAGTTCGACTAGGAGGCCTGAAATGGGATGCCATGTCTTGAGGGGGTCATGTAATGAGATGCAAATAAATTAAAGGGAATTCGACGCCATGTTCATTTAAATTTGAGATTCAGAAATCTATAAATACAAGGTTGGGTGCCTCGTTTTGATTATCTTAGAGAAATTATACCGTTATGCTGCCAAAATGGTGATTGAATTTGAGCTTCGAAGTTGTGGCTTCCTAGCTTGCACAGTTTTGTACTTGAAATACAGTACCTAGCTGATTCAGTGTGTTGTTGGAGACATTTGAGAGCGTGTTTTCAGTTTTCATTGTGCTCAGTGTTTTTCTATGTTGTTGGTTTAGTGTGGCTGAAGCGAAGTTTTGTTAATATCTCCTTGCCCGTGCGATAGATCATTTTGGGTAACCGCTCATCCGAAGTGTGTTGGTTGGGCGATTATTCTTTTGTTTTGGCGTGGTTTTTGGTGTGAGTTTGATTTTTTTAGCAACAAGTTGAACTTCCAATGCTGGGTGTACCTTTTTGGAGGTGCATCGGGTTGTGTGCTGCCCTTTGTTGGCATTTTTGGTGCTGGTTTATGCTCCTATCTTGATCGCCTTGGTCATATCTTTCATTTGCCTATGTTCGTGTGCGATTTGGACCTGTTTCGAGGAAGTTGTGAGTCTTTCAATGTTGCTGGTCCATTTATGGAGTTGCAGGTATTTTACATCATATTTGGTTATTTGTGTTTTAGCTTGTATTTCTCTGAGTTCCATTGTTATGATTCCTAATACTTAATTGTATTCATCATTGAATTGTTGGTTAGTACTACTAGCCTCTATTGTATCTAAAATACTTCATTGTAATTCCCACTGCATAAGTGGAAGAGGCTAACTTGGCCGCCTTCAGTGTTTGTAATTTAGTTTGTATTTCAATCCTCCCGCTGCATAAGCGGTCGAGTGATCTTTGTTTGTAATTGTCCTCCCGCTGCATAAGCGGTTGAGTTGAGTTTGTTTAGTGATAAGTCCTCCCACTGAAATATCGCGGTAGAGTGATTTGTGTTTGAATGTGTTCTTGTTTCCTTGGCTGGTTTACCGCAAAATTTCTTTTTTTACCCGCTGGAAAGTGGAAGGGGTTGGCTTGCCACCCAATATTGTAATTAGCGTTTTCAGGGTTGCATCTAACGATCCCCTGTCACCGTGTGCTCTCACCCTCCCAGTCTAGGATCTTGATGATCAAAAGGTGTAGGGTTCCTTTCAGTTGGTTTGGATTGCATTATTCTAACCCTAACGGGTGATTGGTATGTTTGTAAAACTCTTAAAAAACAAAAGAAATTGTTGGGGATATTACAATATAACATCTTGATAGGGATTGAAGTGTCATTGAGGCATGCTTGTGAAGGAATTGTAAAAGAGTTGAATTCCTCTTCCACTTAAATGTTTTGTTCTTGTAGTGACCTCTGTGTTGGCTAATACTCCACCTATTGCTCCTACAAAAAGGATGCCTCACACTCCAAAATTGAAAACCAATCAACAATTAGGGTTGTGTTCACTAGTGCAGTCAACTTGTCCAATCAATCCTTAATATAATGTGACTTATTACTAAGTGATGAGGATGCAACCACCATTGCCTTGGTAGTAGATATAGTATGCATGGCAAGCCACTTTGAAGATCCTGTGAGGAATAGGAAGGTCTTGAAAGGCTAACCAAACCACAACCCTCCAACTAAGCTTTGTCTTCATCGATATCACTGAAATTTTAAACATTTCCACTTACAACATTCTTGTAATCTACTTCCTCGATAACGATTAGCCAACTCTTTGTGGACTTCCAATAGTCTTTGTATGCTTGTCCTACCCCTTCCCTTGCCTTCAACCAATGAAGCACTCAGAGAGCTTTAAAAATAGATAGCCATGCAAAGTTGTAGCTGGTGTCAACACTCAAATTGCAATCAAGGGCTTGCCTATGTATATATTGTAACTAAGAAAAGTCTATGAGCATATAAAGCAATATAAAAAACCCTATGCTTCAAGCAAAGTAACTCATGACTATTAACTATATATTAACTCCCAACTATAAATTTCACCTTATTTTAACCCAGCCCAATCATTAGTCATCCTCCCAAACAACAATATCAAAATCCTTAGTAGTAAACTCAAACTGACAATTAATCACATCATGTAATGTCCCTACTAGTTAGAGACCACTGTCCTGCAAAACAGACTGTTAGAATGCAACAAATATATATATGTAACTAATCTACTTGTAACTAAACTTCAATTATTTAATTAAAACCAATCTCAATTCTTATTTAATAAAAAGGATACGAGTGCAGTACTGGGACATGTCCTTAGGCGGTTGTGAAGCTCGCCTTCTTGGAACCCATCTTGGTTCCAAGCCATACCGGGAAATCGAAGGATAATTCGATTCCTATCTTGGGTGTAACGTCTTACATCCAAGCCTACCAAGGAAGACCATCATATATGATCAGTTCCTTGCCTTGGATGATGCATCTCATCATCCAAGTCTACCAGAGGGGACCGGCCAGATCCGTCTCTTCTTGGATGAACCTTTGTCACCCAAGCCATAACATATATGCATATAGATACTCAGTATATAATATACTACCTACTAGGGATTATCATAATCCCTCCACTAGGCTAAGGGAATTTCCTCCCAATAGCCTCCATCATATGTCACATTATTCATATTACATTTTACAACTCATTATCATTTTTCATTCCATAATTTACATCTATATTTACATATTCCTTAATCCTCTTTATTGATCCTAGATATACATAAATTTTCTGCATGCATACCTATATTTATTGCTACATACATATAAGTAAATATTCAGTAATATATATATTCGTAAATATGCATTAATATATGTGTGTGTGTGGCACACACGTCCACACACATATATACCCTATGACCCGTAACACCTCTTACCTGTTCGCTGTCCGCAGCCTGCTGTTTGAAGTTCGTAGACCGTAGGTTGTTGTCTCCAGATTGAAGTCCGCAGTTTTAGTTCTATACTTCCCTCTTCCCCCTCCACTCACACTCCTTATTCTCCCTTTATATCGTTTCATCCCTTTTTGGAGAGAGGCCACTTTATGGTGGGAGGCGTTTATTCAAGGAGAGGCGGTCTTTTATTCTAATCCCATTAACATTTGTTAATAAACAAATATTTAATATAGATTGCACCCATTCATTATTATTAATGGATTAGAATCGTATCTTCTCATAATGGTATTAGTTTATGTTTTTTTGTTAACAACTTAATGTTGATCTTCTTATCGATCAAGCTACATGAATGTGTATGGTGCTAAGGGTATCAAATCAATTATCAGGTAAATCGATATTAATGTTCCTACCATCCTCGACTTCTTCTTAGTGATATATGGATTGTTGTTTCAAAAGAAGACGTCATTGATCGATCAATTACTTGGATCGTTAGTCGTTGCCTTCAAAATGATCTCCATTCTCATGAGTGACGTTCTTCACGATATCAATCTATCCATTAATCGGTCTATACTTGTTGCTCCCTACCAACCATTGATGCCTTAGTCGATTATATTCGATCCCTTGAAATATTGCTACTACCGATGGTTTATTGGTTGCTATTGTTCATCGATACTTGGATGGACTTCTCCATTGATCTCTTGATCCTTACCACAATGCACATGTTTCGATCAGATATCTTGTGATGATCGATATCTTCCATAACGTCTTTACTATAGTTAAACTATTATGGGTCGATGTATATGTCTCGTATCTTATGGTGATGTCTCATTAGTGGGTATTTGTGCCTCGGGTTATAACGTTGCTTCCATCATATTTCCCGATGAATTTGAACTTCAAATTCTCAATATTTTGATCAATAATAATATTTCATACTAAATGAAGAACCTCAAACTTTGTAAATAGAAGCTTTGCACAATCGCTCTAATAAGCTCCGCATATATATGTGTGTTAATATCTAAATTATGTTTATAATCTATTTTTGAATATTTAAGAATATTAGTAATAAATATTAATTAAAAAAATAATAATATTTAATAAATAAATAGATCTCAAATCATCCTTTGTTGGTAATTAATATATTAAATTAATAATAATAATTGCTTCATTTAGGATATATATAACGATCAAGGAGGGGACATGACACATCAATAATACACCATTCTCTAACGGCTAAAAACTCCTTTTTGTGTCAAAACTCCATTAGTCCAATCTACTCAACACATTCTAAACAACATAAAGCTTATAAGCTTGCCAAATCTAAAACATTATGTATAGATTTCTTAATTGAGAACCCAAAAGAGGGTGCTCCATAGGCCCTCTAAATCAGGGTTCTGGCTATGGGCCTGACAGAATGCAGCGGCCCCATAGTGTATTTATAAGTCTAACTTATAAAATACACTATGGGGACAGAGCATTATGTCGGCTCCATAGATGGCGCCCTAAATCAGCTGGTAACTATGTGAATTGAACCTCCTTTTTCAATGTAGCACATGATAGACTCTTAGCTTTCCCTAACATGGTTAGGTACCATTCAAACCAAGTGAGGAACAAAATCACAATAACTCAAGGCATTTTGCAGCCCTTCCGAGCAGAGTCATAACTAGCAAAAGCCTTATCTAGGGCCATATTCCATACTTTTAGGGACACAACTAAGAAAGAAGTTTCTATATCTTTGGCGTTTTTATTGTTTTCTTCTATCACTGCAACTGCAAACGGGGGATTCAATAACAAGATACTAAAACCCTCCTTGTTAATATTCAAAACACCCTTAAGTTAGCCCGTGAATCTTTGAATTTTGCCCAAAACCCTGGAAAAGGGGTTGTGTATCCAGCCAAATATTTCATCTGCTAGATTGGCCCTTATAAATTTATCTGCCACAGCATAGTTAAAATGTTTCAACAAAAAAGGGCATCCAAACCAGTATTTTTTAGCATAGATATTCTTCATTGAAAGATGAGATTTTACTTAACAATTTGTAGAAGGAAATTTATCATACAAAATAGGTACTAATCGGAGCACAACAATGAGAAGCAACCAACATACAGAACCAAGCAGTTGTACAAGTAAGGATCTAATGGGGCATATGACATGAAATTGTTATGGTGATTATATAGTGTGAACACCTGTTGATTGTCATATAATTAATGGATGTTAATGGCCGTATTATGTGAGTAGTTGATGGCTATACAGGAGTCAGAGTAAATGCAGCTACAATCCAGATGGTATAAGGTTGTACACAGGTAGCTAACATAGGTGATCGTATGCCAGCAGAAAGAGGTGATTGTATAGCAGCAAGGGTATGAACATACAACATAAGAATCTACCAAGCATATAGCTGAAATAACACATCATGCAGGGGGGTGGAGCTGGGGGAAATGGAAGAAGGGTTTAGGATGATGGAGTTAGGAACATAATAGATATTAATTTGCTGGACTGTAGACTGAGAACATCAGATCCTCCATTTGATGGTGCATTATTTTTTCAGGGAATTGACAAGCTGAGATGAATTTTTCAGTGATTTTCGATTACCCTTGTTAATTGCAACCAAATTTGTTAAGCTTACATACATTCTATACATACTGGGTTTGGTTTTCATTAATTTTTCCAGAAAATGGATGAGCTGAGCTGGATTTCCTAAAAGAATGTATGAATTAAAAAATTTAATTGCAATTTTAAAAATTGCTATGTAGTCACTAGGGTAATTGAAAGAATCGGGAAAATAATCGCAGCTCATCAGTTTCCTGGAAACAACATCAAACCCAGAATCTGACATCTACAGACTCTCTCTCTCTCTCTCTCTCTCTCTCTCTCTCTCTCTCTCTCTCTCTCTCTCTCTCTCTCTCTCTATATATATATATATATATATATATGTTGAGAGTTAGAGAGAGAAATCTCAGCTTGTCAGTTCCCTGGAAAAATTAATGCAACATCAAACACAGAATCTGATGTCTACAGTCCAGCAGAATAACTCACTCACTCACACACACACACACATGCGTCAATTTAGAATTAGATTAAGATGCTGTAAACTTTTATGCTACATGCTGTAGCTTTCCTGCATCTGTAATTTCCATAATAATGTTAACAAAGAGAAAAACGAATCTATTGAGAGAAATTATTGCTGCAATTACAAGCTTTCATTATTTTAAACACATATTTTACTTAAGAGCAGTATCAAAGTTTGACAGATTATTTTCCAGTTACTGGCGAGTCATATGAATGCAATGGCATTCTATAAGGTTATGTTAAAAACTCTAGTCACCAAACAAATTCTGAAGCCTCTGAGTTATTGATGCCAGCAACCTGTTTTACCTTAAACAATGGGAGGATTTTCCTTTTGTCATAAAAAGTGTTTAGAAGATATGACGACTTTTCCTTTGCCATTTAAGTGCTTGTTTTTCTAGAAATCATTCAAATCAACTAGTCACTGAAAGCAGTTGCCAAAAGATTTTACGTCACCGAAGTCAACTCCCTGGAAAGATTGATTAGGAGTCTCCGGTAGATAAATTTGAAACCCTTCTAAATACTGCACATAACCTGGAAGGCGAAAATATCTGCACAATAAAAAAAAATCATACAGAATTACTTCAATGAAAACCTTGGGAAAAATCATAGACATTTTCGCTTTCCAATACAATACCGAGTAGAAAAGTCCTTGGCCAAACTAAAAGTACCACTAAAACTTGGACTTTCCTATATAATGAAGAATAACTAATACAATAAATCTAAAGGTTTTAAATTTAGTTTGCCTGGATAAATGCAAAGGTAATGCTGATCATCTTACTTGCCACATGCTTACAGACAAAGTGCTTAAATAAGGTACCATGAAACTCATGAAACTACACCTCTGCTGATGATTAGGTATATATACTAGAATGCATTTTCCATTGCAAGTGTTAACCAAGCAAGCATTCTAAACCTAATGATCAAGATCAATAGTCACCAGTACCACCATAACCTCTTGTAATGTAAAGACTTCTATATTAATTTGATGGTATGTCTGGATTGATATCATATTGATCTTCCTACATTTTCATTCGAGATAACTAGATCTTTCTTCTAAGCTCAAACTGGATCAATAATTTTCCAATTGTCAAAGTCTTACATGCCAGTCATTAATGAGGAATTGGAGCCTTGGGTTGAAATCCACAACTATCAAGTGCAAGAACAATCACCAGTCTACCTTTGAACTATGAGGAGGATAAATAGACCATTTTTAGTGTTGCTCATGCATGTTGAAAATATATCTGATGCAAATATTTCGTAAACAATTATTACATGTGTGACTGGTTTCCTGCACTAGAGAAAAGTGACTCAATATTAGGGATGCAGCTTTAGATTTCTTTGCGAAGTATTCTTAATATTCGATTGCTGTGAAGTTGCAGGGCTTTTATGGTTCAAAGTAATTTGGAAGCTCATGCATTAATCAATCCAAATTAAAATTATGCTAAGTTGCCATTCCGGTCTTGAATTCAGGAATGGCAGTTAGCCAATTTGTTCTTTCAACCAGGTTTGTTACGGATTTGGTAGAGCCATATAGAAAATATTAAAAATATAAAGAACAGTAATAATTTGCATGACATTGACAAATTTAACCACAAAACATAACAGATAATTGATTCTTCAATGCAAAATTTCTATGAAAATCAAAATGGTTTATATTTATGGCATATGTTCAACACAGAGCAATAGTCAATGGTCAAACTACTCCAACATGGTGCAACAATGCATGGAAACTTAATACAAATCATCATATTGCTCTTCGTAGAGAGCATCAACATAATCAATTGCTTCATTTAAACCACTAGCGACACTATTGGCACTCTAGCTAACCACATTGTGCATGTCCTATCTAGCAACCTCATGCCTTTCATCTCCAATCAAGACTGAAGAAAGCTATGCAACAAAAGAATCCATTATATTTCACTATCTTCATACACCTTAAAGGTTGCTATTACCATGGAACACAATGCCTTTCATACCTCAAGTTTTAGTAACCTAACATGACATTAAAAAATTAAAACTAATTAAATAAAACAAAAGTTCATATATCAACTATTTTGTTTTAACAATTTATATTTAAAAAGCAAAGTAGATAATGTAAAATTGAAGTAAAAATAAAATACAATATTATTTCAGTAAGTTGCCTTCAATATAGCCAACTTCAAGGACTTGATGATGGCTCATGGCATATGATGATTAGTACCCTTCCTAGGGCATCCTCGCTCTTATAACAAATGTTTGAAGGATCAATGCACAGAGTTTCAGAGAATTGGATAGCACACACTTCAATGAGTGTGGCTTCTATTCATTATCGAATGGGCAAGTTACACATTAGTACCTTTTAGATATTTCCAACACTTTTGACTGAATTTACAATTCAATACAAGGCAATCAGAATCCTCTAACTCTGATCTACATAACACACATTGAAAAGGAGATATTCCTAATTTTCCCAATCTTTCACTGTTTAGAATCTTATATGTAATACTAACTAAGAAAAAGCCCCAATCTTAGATAGGCATGCATCATCCTTCACATAAATTTGAAGGCCATTTATCTAAGATGAGGAATTGATTAAAGCTTTATATCCTTGCTTGACTGAATACTGACTAGCATTGGAGGCCATCCAATTTAGTTAATCGTCCTTGTGAGAAAAATATTTTCTTTCTTAACAATATTCTATTGAGCAATTATTTCTTACTGTCTAAAATTACTGATTCCTTCAAGCTTTGCCATCTAGCTTTGGGCATACTTTCTCCTCAAACTATTTCTGAGTAATCTTTAACTCTTTCTCCCCATGCCTGCATCAAACATAACTTTTCTTCCAACAGATCCATTGTATTATTTAGAGGTTTATGGCCATTCCAAGAGTCAAACCACAAAAGAGCATATTCCCCATTGTGAGTCACCCATGAGAGATGCGAGGTGATTAATTCCTTGCATTTGATAATGAAATTCCGCATTTTTCATCCTACAAGAGGGTTACCCATTGTAAATATTCTTTCTTTCTCCTGCATATCAGGATATTTAGCCTGCATTATTTTGCACCATTTTGAGTTTAGTTTAGAATACACATACCAAACTCGCTTCACCTCCAATGCCAAACTTTGAGCACTAATGTTATGTACTCCAACTCCACTTGCTGAATTAGACCTACACAACACCTCCGATGGTAAAAATGCTAATTTTTTCCTTTCATCATTTCCTTTCCACAACAAGCTTCTTACTTGTTTTTCTATCTCAGAAACAACACCAATAGGGATTTTAAGTACTAACATCATGTAAATAGGAATTGCTACTTTGAACATTATTATTCTTCCTACCATTGTTAACCATCTACCTTTCCATGAGGACATCGTTTGGATAGAAGGGAAAACTGGTTTCCAAATCCATTTATGCTTCCTCAAAAGAATAAGGGGATACCCAAGTAAAGGCCGGCTAAATTTTGAGGCTTCAAACCTAACAGATTAGAAATCCTCTATGTAACCTGAGGACATATCTTCACCATATTTTGACACGTCCTCATATCGAGGACATTTTGAGGATTCCAAGATGCCTCCACAACATCCTCCCACCATCCCCAATCAAAAACAATTGACCCTAATGCCCCCAAAAATGTCTCGAAAACGTAGGAACTTCTTGGGGGCAATTTGCCATCCCCAAGACAGTTAATGACATCAATAATGTCCCCTAACTGTTCCTGGGACAGCCTATCATCCCCACTCGATAATTAAAAAAGGCTCAAATATATTAAAAAATATTTTATTGCTATTTTGTGGGCACCCACACCACTCTCAGCACTTAATGAGATATTTTGGTCTGCAAAACAGCAGATTTTCAATCTCCTTTATGGTGTATGACAGTTACATGTTGCTAGGGTTGACTTTGCAAGATTTAGAAGTATTTTTCAGCCACTTCAATTGATAAAATAGCAGATTACAAGCTCGATTTGTACCTCTCAAAGTGGTGTTTCAATCCCAAAATAGTGATTTTCTATCGCTAAAAGCGACAGTTTTTAGTAGTTTCTGTAATCACAAAATTACAAGTTTGAAATATACAAGGACAAAGGTTTCAGTCATACTAAGGCAGCCTCCTTTCTGATCTCAATACAAAGTCAGGACAACAATTCTGGGACAAGGGAGATAGGCTCATTAATTGCACAAGTTCTTTACCAGTTCAGGGGTACAGCATATTTCCTATGTTTTTGTCATTTTGTAGTTGGAACTTGCAGCCTTTGGGCATGTTGTTGTTACATAAGATATATAATATATACGATGAATGCCTTATCAACAAGGATACCAGGTGACAGGGGTACTTGGAGACACAATTTTTTTTAAATATAATTTAATAGTTTCCAAAAAATATCATGACATAGAACTTTGAAAAGAAGAACAATGGTAAAGTTTAACATTAACTTTAAAGTTTAAATACGCAAATGTCAAATGTCATTGTGTCAAAGTGAAAATTTTTAAAACTCACACTACATATTTCATATTAGATTATCATTACATATTGAAATCCAAAATTATTGATTGTTTGATGTTGATACACAAACAAAAAACAAAAATCAGAATATTGTCTACTCTTCCACGTTTAGATCATCTATATCAAGATGCTCAGCTAGGATGCTCTCTAGATACTCATCATTCTCTAACTCAAGTTCCTCTAATGGTAGTAGAACTGGGAACAATTCATTAAGGCCATTTGGTTCAACTGCTTCATCCCCCATCGCTGCAACTTCTCCATTAGGTGCAATTTGGTCCCATTTTGTTTTAGGACCCTCCATGTAGCTAGGTTCAACACAGGAGAGAAGATGAAGCTATGAATGTAGACCAAGTTCTTTGCTATCTTTGACCCTAATCAGTTCCTCTTTACTACTACAAAGTGAGTCTTTAGTGAATGAATAAAATCATAAGTACTCCAATTTCTCTCACAAGATGAAGAGCAAGCTACTTGTGAGAGGAATCTGATCGCAAGTGATTGCACTTCAAAGGTTTCACCTCCATGGTTCCAACACCATTCTAAAGGGTCTTTTTTTGCTCGGATATCATATAAAGCTTCCACTGAAGTAAAATCACCTTGCCCACAAGAAAACTTATTCCATTGACTCCTTTTAATCTAAGTTACTGATTCAGGTACGGATATGGGTACAAGTACAGATTCGCGGGTACAACAAACATATTTTTCCTTGGGTATGTGTATGGATACGTTAGTGTGTGTGTGTGTGTATAATATTATTATAATATATCGTAATAATATTATAGTTTTTTTTAAAATAGTATTATATTAATATTATAATATGTAAAATAGTATTATAATATTATTTTAATGCTATTTTATATATATTATAATAATATAATATATATATATTAGTGTTATATTTATATAATTATATAATAATATTACATGTATGAATTTATTTTTTTAAATAAATAAATAACTTAAGCATATACAGAAACATAAGCGAATATTAAATATTATTAAACACAAGCAAATGCTAAAAATTATTAAACCTAAGCGAATAGAAAAATCAAAGCAAATAATAAATATTATTGAAAATAAGCGGATACCCAAAATTGCAACGAATGCCCACAAATACTAAATATTTTTAAACATAAGTGAATACCCACAAACGAACGGACGTAGAGAAGACAGACGAACGGACAAAGGTAGGGAAAAGAACAGACGAAGAGAAGACGAACAGACGGACAAACGCAGGGTCATGAACAATTTTTTAAAGTTTTTTAAAGACAGACGAATTTAGATTGATTCCAGGACAAACCAATCTTGAATCTGGACCCATAACGAACTCGGCCCTGATTCTAGCTTCAAGCTGCCGAATCTGGTAACTTAGCTTATAATTGAGGCATTCTCACCTTGACCATAATTTTTTTTTATTACAGCCCAAAATCGCTTTATTACCTCTCTATCCACATGTGGAGCCCTCTTATTGGTCTCTTGTGTATTATGCCATTTAGGATTTAAGGCATGGGCAACACAATGAAGGGGTGTGTTAAGCTTGTTCATCTTCCATGTAACTTTTCTTCTATGAAAGGATATAAAGTAAGATAATTTGCATTTGTTATTTTCTTGACTCTTTCACACATGGAATCTATTTCTTCATAAACTTCTCTCAAACATGGCTTGTCTAAGTTTGCAAATTTAATCACCTCACATATGGGCCTAACAAAGTCCACAACAAATCCAACATCATCCTAAAAATAGTCATCAAGGACCAACCCTCTCACCTCAGCTGCAGTATCTGATGTAGATTGTCTCTAAGTTACCCATGCATCACTAACAACTGTGGAACACAAAGCTCCTTTGAATTCACAAAGGCAATCAAGTAAGAAGCAAACCGTGTGTCAACATATTTAAGAAGTTCCACCGTGGCAAATTTATGATAAATGGTTTGTGTATGGTGATTATTACATATGACCATTTAGTATTTTTTTGCCCTTTTCTATGAGGTTTGAAATCAACTAGAACTTGTCAATATCATTGAGTGCATTATTCAAAAAATGCACACAACATGGTATCCAAAATGTATGCTTGTACCTATTTTTGCACGATCATACCTGTTGCTTTACAAATAAGGGTAGCATCAATAACAACATAGACTACATGTGATTCCCCCACCTACTCAATGTTGTCACATAGTTGGTTATGAAGAAATTATGCATTTTTTCTTGCCTTGAACAATTTATTGCCTTCAAAAGTTAATGCCCTTTGCTGCATGTCACCATGACATTAAGTAGTGGAAGATTTCTAGCATTTCTCTACCCATCCATTACAATACTTGTTACATCCCTTTTTCTTGACTTTGGAAAACGCTTATTATACTTTGGTTCAGCTAATCAATGATATTGCCTTTATTTTTTCTATGAATGGAAAATGAATGATGAAGTTATTTTGTTTTCAATATATGAAATCTGTTAATATGGTTAAGATGTGGCTAATTGATTTTTCATATAACCAAGTGGATGCAAGAATCAAAAAACCCTCAGGAGGGAGGGAGTGTACCATCAAGGAGAGGATCGCATACTTTGGAAAAGAACAATTGTCATTGAGCCTTGAGCCAAGGAAGTAAGATGTATTCCTATCAGCATCACCACCTTGGTTGGGTAGTGTCTACACCATCCTTCTTGTTGGTGTGAACTTGTGTTACCCTGTCGCCTCATGTGTCTTTTGAGAAGTTATCTTTATGTTGATCACATTTCCTTGTCATTAAGTTTTCATGAATTGACTATGTATATATTTATGTTCGTGTATCTGTTAATATATATATATAAGCTTCCTTTGAATACTTTATTTATTATTATTAGTGGATCATATATATATTCACACATGTACATGGATGTACGTGTATGAATATATACATGTTCCTTATTTATTATTTGGATGCATTTTGATCGTGGGGGTAACGCCTTGGTGGCGGATTCCATCTCTTATGACCACCAACAGCATGTCGAGAGGGTCCAAGTCTTTGTGACTTACATTCTTGGTAACATATGACATTACCACCTTTCCTTACTATATCGGGTTCTTGGCTCGAAGCCTTTTCTTGGGCAGCGATTATAGATTGTGAAGGTGATGGCTGGGGGTTGGTTGTCATTTGGTTATGCATTTTTCTGAAGCATTCTTTCTAGGATTTTGATTGGAAAGGGATTGTAGGATGTAAGTCAAAGCTCTATTAGCCAATAGAAAAGGTTACTCTATAGGAGAAATAGGAAGGAGTTCGCAAAAGACTCCGAAGTGTTTGTTTCTTTCTGTTAAGTTGCATCGTGTTGAGCATACATCTCGTGCCAGAGCTAATACAAGGAAGTTTTTGGCTGCACTATCAAATTGTTTCTATTTGATCAGGCATGGGTCTTTAACCTCTTCGATCATAGCATAATGTTTTATATGTCATCTTTATTTGATGCAATTATGGGAGAAAAATGTTTATGTCACATCCTTTGTATATGACAGTGAGATCCTTTGAATCTTTTTACTTGTTAATGTTTGATTAAGGGAGCTCAAATGAATATGTAGATCTATACTTGCAAATGCTGCAATAATTTACAAAGCATAGTTTGTATGTGTGAACAAAAATCTGGTGAATCCGTTCAGCGTACCAATTCATGGTACTGATTTTGAACGATCTGAAAGTAGCTATGCAACAAGTGCTTGAGCATGCATATTATGTATCTTTTGGTTGAAGCCATGTCTATTCGGTTATGGATTGAAGGTCTTGTTGAGGGGTGTTTTATGACTACACCAACACAGAATAAAGTTTCCAACTATCATTCTATCCTCTCTTGATCAAAATCCCGTGTATGCTAAGATTGTGGAAGATCATACAGTGATTTCAAGGTTCCAACTGCGTACTTGCAACTTTATGATGGATATAGACTCATTTGGTTTGATGTTTTGTTGGTAATCCAAGGGGGCTTACGTGTAGTGAAGAAGGCTTAAACAAATTTGAAGCTCCAAGGAGATTTGGCGAATGATTTAGCAATAGATAGCTCTTTTTTGGAACTTTTCTCAATAAGATATACAAAAAATAAATAGGAAAGGGTGTTTAGAAGGATTCTAATCTAATCTAGTAATTCAACAAACAACAAAGACTTAGACGAGATCGACCACACTTCGCTTCGCCACTTTCAGACAACTACATAGAGAGGGTGCAATCTTCAAAGGTTGTGCTTGTAAGATTTTAAATCAGCTATGAACACCATCAAAGAACAATGCTCATTCAACAATCCAAGTTAAGAACACACATATAAAAGCTCAGTCCAACCTTGCACTGCAGATAGAAATCATCTATCTACAAAAGGTATGAGCAAATGATCTCACTGTAAAGTAATGCAATCTATTTCATTCATCTAATTGATTGGAAAATAAAATTCTAATCTTAGTGAGGAAGATGAAACCGTGCAAGCTTTAAAACAACACAAGTGAACACCAAAATCCAATGTATCACTCTTATTATCTCAATAACTTAATAGCAACAATCTCATACAGTTCTCCCTCCCTTTTACAAATGAAGGGGTGAACCCCTTTTATAGGCCCCCAAAAGAAAATGGATGGCCTAGATTACATGCAAATCAATGGCTAAGATACCCATGCAAAACCCTAATTAGGGTTTGACCAAAGATTCCCAAATGTGTCACCAAGTAGTGGGGATAGTCATTAATGAAGAATCTCGCCCACTACATATTAATTGCCCTTTGTTCCCAACAATGGTGCCCATGATGCATTAAATGACCATTACTTTTCAAATCGTCCACTGTGCATTAATAACCCACTAACTCCAAAAAATGGTAGCCATCATGCAATGAATGAGCCACCACTTAGTCAAAATGTCCACCAGCAATTAATGACCCATCATGTCGTCATGCAATCAATAGATTCTTGTCCAAAATAGGACGACCATTATCTCTTTCATTTATGGCGAATGCGACGAATCTGGTCACGACGGCTTCTAGCTTTCCTACAGAGACACTTGGCATAGTCTCCAATTTGAATTCCAGCATAGAAGTGTCCTTTTTACACTTAAATTCCTCCCATCTTGGCACAACTTCCCGAGTCTTGCACATTGCACTAGAGAACAAGGAAACATTTTCCAAATGTTCCTTCGAGAAGGATTCCACGAAGAAAAATGCATGCAACTTATCGTTTAGGTTGTCCACTGTCAGCTCTTCATCAGTCAATCTACTTGCAAACAATGCCTCCACTGTATTGAGGATTTCTTCTTGAACCTTTTTGACTGATGCCCTCAATAATGCTGATTCCTTGCTAAACCTCTCAAGAATTCCTTTCTAGTGTTGACTGCATAAAACCATCAAGGGAAATCATATACCTCGTTTTCCTTGATGACCTTCCCATCAATCAATGTTTGCTTGGAAGTCCCCATTAGTGCTTCAAGACATAGAATTGTCAAGTCTTGGTAAATGTGCACATCCTCCTATGAATTGTCCACACCCTCCAACCTGCTTAGGATAGCCAGGATCCTCCAGTAGAAATGAGCCAAATCTTCAATAAATTTACAAGCTAAAGTGAAGACATCCTATCCCATTCCTTAGAGCACTGAGCCCTTTCCTTATTTCTTCAATCCCTGTAATGTCCCCTTCTCAATGGTGAGAAGTTCAGTTGGCCATTAGCCTATTCTGGAGACCCGTAGGCTAACTGGAAGCAGAAATTAGGGTTTCCAACTCTTGTGGAGGTTTGCAGGAGCTATTTGATGTTTGAGGAGTTGGAATTCTACAATTTAGATAGTGGATTCCTTCTAGGTTTCCGAGAGCTTTGCAGGGTGTGACATGCATTCAGTTCAAAGAAGTTTTCCGAACTTACTATTTTTAGTAAGTTGGAGGTAGCCGTCAAGATTCCAGGGTTTTTCTAGGTTTTTTGAGTTCACCCACGGGGTTCGAAGAGCAGTCTTTTTGGTGATGTTTTCAGGACTTACTAATTTTAGTAAGTACTTGTTGTGACCATTTCACACATCGCCCCATTTGAAATGGGGACCCCCTCTTTTGCTCGTTTTTCGCTCGTTTTTTTTGCCTTCGTTTAGGATTTTGTTAGTCAGTCAATTGTCTGGATTTAGGGTCAAGCCTTAGGGTTTTAATTATCGTCTTTTCAGGCCAGAATCCAGTCAATTTTGAGAGCTTTTGAGCTTCCTTTCGAAGGATGCAAATTTTGAATGCAATGATTTCGCCAAAATGGTCTATTTTCAATTGGAATTTTGAGTGCAGAGCTTAAATTTGTCTAAGTGTTGATGATGAAATGTGAATTTTTGTCCGATTGAATATTTTGACCAGATTTTGAGTTTTTTGATTTTTGATCCTAAGCATTGTAAATGATTTGTTTTCGCCTTGTGAAGTGATAAAATGTGTAAAATCATGATATTTTGGCCTGTAGGAGCAGAATCGCTCCTGTCCCTCAGTGAAGGACCGGAGCTCGTTTTCGAATATCTTACTGTCCTTGCAGGGTCAGGGTGAATTTCGAGTTGGAAATGATAGAGAAAGGCGTGATCTTTCCGTTAAATATAAATTGAAGATTTTCACAAGCACAGAGGTGCCTCCAGGAATCAAAATCGCTCCTGTCCCTCAGTGAAGGACCGGAGCTACAAATCAAATATTGCTTTGTCCTTGCAGGATTTCAACGACTTGACGATTTGAAGATGTCCAAGGGGATATGTTTTATCGAATGAATATAACTTGAAGAGCAAACATGAAGAAAAATGGTCCAAAATGCCAAAATCGCTCCTGTCCCTCAGTCAGGGACCAGGGCGAAGTACATTGTAGCTCCCGTCCCTCTCCAAGGGACCAGAGCGATATTCTTCATAGGGCGAGATTCAGGCAAAGATCAAGTCAAGTTTATGTTTGAAGGCAAGGAAGGAGGTAAAATGAACTCATTGAAGATAAATTGAAGATTGCCAAATGCCAACAAAGGACCAAAATGCTTAAGTTCGCTCCTGTCCCTCAGGAAGGGACCAGAGCGATTTTTGTTGTAGATGATTTTCTTGCCAAGTTACAACCGATCTCAAGGCATAGATGAATGGAATGGGACATTGCGAATCCGTTGAAGATAATTTTAGAGGTTAGCAATGTGATGTGGAGCCTATAAGAGCAGGATCGCTCCTGTCCCTCTCCAAGGGACCAGGGCGATATAATGATTATATTGCCGTTCCTCCAAGTTCAGGACACTCTAAAGCGAAGAACAAGGTGGTGAGGACATTTTAAGGTGTTTCAATCAAGCACAAAGCATCAAAGGTCGCCAAGTTGAGGAATTTGCACTAAAATATCCTAATTCGCTCCTGTCCCTCAGGAAGGGACCAGAGCGATATTTCATAAAGGCATGAAATTTGAAAGTTGATCATGTTCCAAGTAACTAAGATGGATCAAAAGACTACATTTTACACGATGATAGCAATTACAAGTTGGAGAACGCAAGCATAACCTCAAAGTATTGAAGTTCGCTCCTGTCCCTTGGGAAGGGACCAGAGCGATATTGAATGTATTGACCAATTCATGCAAAAATCACGTTAAGTCAAGACTTCACAAAGTTGTAAAAGGTATAAGGTGTCTTTTGAAGATGATATGCAAGAGTTTTGAACGTCAAAATGTTATCA
This sequence comes from Cryptomeria japonica, assembly GCF_030272615.1. Lineage (NCBI taxonomy): Eukaryota > Viridiplantae > Streptophyta > Pinopsida > Cupressales > Cupressaceae > Cryptomeria > Cryptomeria japonica. The sequence goes on along the minus strand of NC_081408.1, from coordinate 410,934,579 downwards.
ATCAAGCTAAGGAACTCATATCGCTCCTGTCCTTTGGACAAGGACCAAAGCGATTTTTACTAAAACACTTATGCTCCTTCAAAATCAAGACAATGTAAGGATCGGCGAAGTAAAGGACGTCCTTTGGAAACCAATGAATGAAGAACAAAGATCAAAAGTTTGCAAATTTGAGCCAGGACACATGGATCGCTCCTGTCCCTCTCCAAGGGACCAGGGCGATATTTGCCAAAACACATGATATCCTTTAAAGATCACGTTGAAATAAGGTTGCACAAGGTTTTAAACATCATTTGGAAGGCGATACAAAGGGAGATAGACGTTAAATATTACCAATTTGAGCTTAAAATGGAGAAAGGACAAGGATCGCTCCTGTCCCTCTCCAAGGGACAAGGGCGATGATCCTTCTAATGTCCAAATGCCTCATCAAAGTCAAGTGATACAAGCATGGAATGAACAAGCAAGGTTATTATTTACCATACAAGGAAAAGTTGATATCCAAATGGAGAATTTCAAGTGAAAACATTAGGATCGCTCCTGTCCCTCTCCAAGGGACCAGGGCGATGAGGTACGTATCTTCCATTTTCAAAATTTGGCGCTCAAACACATTTCTTTAAATTTATTTTAAATGCTCAAATCGATAGATTGAAAATTTAATTAAAAATGGCATTTAAAATTTGCGCTTAATATTTATTAATTATTTTGCCTTTATAAAAATCGAAATTTATTAATTAAAAATGAAAGGCATTTAATAATTAATTAATTAATTAATAAAAAAATCGAATGGAGCATTTGGTTTGGAGAGTCGGCCTTGTTATTTATGTAAAAATCGTTTTTAATTGCTATATTTTTTACAAAAGTCGGCCTTGGGGATGATAAGAGGTGAGCGCTATAAAGGGAGGGTGAAAATTGTTATTTTCACATCATTATTTGTCATTTCTTACATGCGATCTTGAGGAAGACAAAGGAAAGTGCGAAGTTGTATTCAAGGAGCGAATTTCATTTCAAGTTTGAAGGCGCTAGTAACTTCCAAGGTGGTGCGAATCTATATTGGGCGAACTTGCCAAGGTGTTAGAGAATCACGTCAAGGACAAAAGGGTGGCGAAATTGATATTTTGAAGAAAGAGATCACGTTGAAGACTATATATTCTCGATCTTGTTGCCTAGGCGAATTTTCCTTATTTTGCATTCTAGAGTTAGCTCTCAATTTGAGGTATGGCGATTTGGTTTTATTGTTTTATTTGTTGATCGTCATATTTTAAATTTTGAATTTTTTTGAAATTTTGAATTCCTAGCTCAATCGTTTTATTTTAGGAAATGATAACTCAAAGACTTATCATGAAGTTTCCTAAAATTTATTCTCTAATCTATGTTATTTATTGCAAAATCTAGCTTCTCATTATGAAATGTTGTGTAGGTATGGCAACCCCAAAGGCGGGAGCATCCACCAGTCGTTCAGCTCTCATGAAAGAAGATCAGAAGACCGAAGAAGTGGAGACTAAGATCGTGTCCAAGTGGAGCAACATTGGAGATACAAACTTAGGCAACTTCAGCACAAAGAAGTTTCGAGAGGTCCCTTACATTGGCAAGCCATCACCTGTCACCTGGAGAATAATCGAGAGTGGTATCATTAAGGCAGCCGGCTTTCCTCCAGCTGTTCAGTGCCATGAGTTGATGATCGAGTGTGCTCGTCATTATGATCCACAGTCCAGAACGATCGTGTCCAAAGAGGGAAACACTTTGGCGTACCTTTCAGAGGAAGCTATAAGTGAAGCTTTCCATCTTCCAGAGCACAGGGACATGATATACAAGAGCATAGAAGGAGCCAGATCAATGTACGAAGATGATCCAGATGCTTGTCTAAGCATTATCAATAAGAACTGGCTACTTAAGAGCCGTCCCCGTCTGAGCAAGTTCCCGAACACACCGCACAGGATTGATTTCCAAGAGGAGTACAGAGATTTGATTACCATGCTCAACCGAGTTACAGGAGCCCCTCATGCCTTCTATTTTGAGAAGTGGATGTTTTACTTCATCCAGGTGATCGTTCAGGGAAAAGGTACGATACATTGGGCTAGGATGATTAGCCATTGCTTGGACGTACAGTTGAGGAGACTCAAGGCTACTAAGTCCTTCCACATGAGTTCATATGTCATTTATGCCTTGATTAGGAGTGTTGAGTACGCAGGACTACCTCACAGAGGAGTGATTGGAAGAGGACCCAGCGAGGTCAGAGCTTGTGATTCTTATGCCTACTTGCATCATCCGCCAGGGAGCAACTATAAGTTGGTTAATGATACTTTCACGATGAACATCACAAGGACGTTGCAAGGTGGAATTCACAACAGGTTATCTCAGGATGCCCAGGAATTCATAAAGAGGTACGGTGCTTGGTTCATTCAGTTTCCCAAGTTCACTTATATTAGGGTGCATGGATGTCCTTTACCTCCATACATGTTGCCGAGATATCCGACAGACAGAATTGTGTTACTTGAAGTAACAAGACAGTTGGCAACATATGTGAAGGCATTCAGACACAGACATCAGAATGGAGTTCCAGTACCTATCATTTTGGGTAATTCAGTTGAGGTATGTCCTAATGCTTTAGCCATGGATGACACAGAGAAGGAGTTAGCCTTGTATTCTTTTTCATCTTTTGCTCTGAGAGAAAGCTTTGATCCACATGGACATTTAGAGGAGACAGTCGGCAGGAAGTTTAGACATGAGTATCAGATTGAAGATTTTATGATGAATCTCTTAGATGATCTTGAAGTGAAACGAAAAATGCATTCTAGATTACCTTTGGATTTCATCAGGAAATGCAGGATTTACAGAGTGGCTGACCAAGCTCAGGACAGTGGCAGACATATCCAGTCTTCCTATGATCGAGAAAGCAAAACAATAAGGTTAGATTGGAATGAGCCCGAGGTCGTGGATTTAGCTACTTTGATGGCACCAGTCTTGTCTTGTACTCGCAGATGGGTTGACATACAACATCAGAAGTTGAGAGAACAAGGCATAGCCATGACTTTCACTTTGGAAGAAAAACCAGCCGAAGGTGGAGCTAGTGTGAGTGAAGGCAATCCTAATCCTAGAAATTCAGGTGAAGGAAACCTTCGATGTGCCAGTGAGGGCAATCTCCATCCAAGAGGTTCGAAGAGGAAAGAGAGACCTGGAAAGAGAGAATCTTCCAAGAGGAAACAAGAGGCTAACAGAGATCGATCATCCGGTACTTCTTCTAGACCTGAGAAGAGAACAATTCAAGTGGAAGAATCCATGGAGTCTATGGTACAGAACGACAGGCAGGAAGGAGGACAGGCACAGCAAGGGTCACCAGATGGATCTCTCCAGGACTATGAGTTAGGAGAAGATAATGAAATGACATCTCCTCCTAGAGAAGAAGAAGTGGTACATAAAGAAATACAAGTTCAAGAGACAAGATCGAATATCCCAGATTGGTTGAAGGAAAGATTAACTAAGGTGATCGTAGTAGAGGACGAGGACAATGCAATTGATTTAGAGAGCCTTGTTGGACGCTCACACGAAGTAACAGAGAAGAAGAAGGCTACCAAGATGTCCAAGATGATTCGAGATGAAACTGGATCCAGAAAACTGCAGATAGCTACACCGGCAGTAGACAAATATGAAGGTGAGATCCTAGCAGAGGAATATGATATACAGACTTTTGAGTTAGGACCATCCACAGCAGAGCAGACTTTAGATGATGCTACCGACTCATTTGAGGCATTGAAAGACAAGCTTAGAGAAGAAATGGAGAAGAATAGAAAGCTTGAGAGAGAGGTCGGTGCATGGAGGACGTATTTCAGTCACATCAATGAACCTTTGGGACGTCAGGATCCAGCTAGATCACCAGTGCAAGCACTTCCACTTCAATCAATCAGTGAGGCAGAGAGATTCAGGAACATGGTCCAACGTACAAGTAATTGGATGGATAGATCTCATACAGTGGCCATAGAATTTGTAACAAGGATGATGAAGATTATTCATCAAGCTATCCAAGTTCTTGAGATAATCCACAATTTGATGATAACAGTAGCTGCATTTGCCCATACCAAAGATGTCATCATTCTTGTCTTGAAGGTAATTAGACACACACCAAGGAAAATTTTAGCGCAAGAGAAGATCTTGGATGGAGAATCTCACAGTTTGTTTCAGTGGTCAACCTTACTCCATATGAAGAGTGTTTTCTTCGAGGACATCAGTGTTAGATGTGGCCAAGTTGAGGAGGTGATCAATCCGATCCAGGACAGAGTATTTGAGGTACTTCGTACCATTCTTGGCAGAAGGATCGAGGTCGAGACAGATGTGGATATGCAGGAGTTAGAGGATAGAATCAAGGT